>NW_026048273.1:0-162240 GCF_023864345.2 Schistocerca serialis cubense | reverse complement strand
GCACACAGCTGTGTAAGGGGTATCTACAATTGAGGAGCGGATATAAATGCAATTTTTTGTTTTTTTTTTTTTGTGTGTGTGTGTTGTAACCTCCCAGCAAAATTTAAAATAATGGACAATGTTATTTACGGATGCTAATGGACATTGCGCTAATTGTAACCTCGCCCACAATGAGAGGTATTGAAAATGGCAACAAAAATGTGAAATTCGCAATCTGACTCAAATATAAAGTCTTCACACAACATTTAAAAACGTCCGTTCAGTGACAAGAAACTTCAATTAAACCGAAATATCGGTCTTTGGCCCTGTGCAAAACAATCAGAATTAAAGTCTTACCTCCGAATAAATGGATGTCACATTTCTGCTCTGGTTGTTGCGCAGCGCTTGGACGAACTGCATTGCAAATAATAATATTCTCTTTTTTTGTGATTTTAGTGACATTTTTCTTCAAAGAAGTGGAATGAAGTGTGAAGTGCAACGAACTCTTTAGTTCAATAAAAAATTAAATGTTTGAAAAATGCTTTTGAAATAAAAATTATTATTGGGCAACTTGTTGGAGAATAATTACAATAAATACACTTTTTCATTATCTAATGATTATATTAATTAACAGTATACCTTATTCACCATCTTGACCAGTGTTGCCGACCGCCTACATCACACAACCGCACGACTACTGACAGAGTACAGCCCTCAACTACACAGAGCTACGGACTCGCAACGACTACTACTGACTGACTGACTGACTGACTGAGAACCGCTCGCAACACTCGCGCAGTCCAGCGCAAACTCTCTGGTCACAGATGCTACAATGTCTCGCCATCGCTACTATGTTACATACGTGTTTCAGTGTCTTTTTCATTGGGGTAACGATCTTTGGCTCTTTCTATTCTGAATACAGGGCCAAAGGTCAACGCTGCTGCCCTTATACAATTTATCAGGTTTCATTATGTCTGTTGCAATGTTACATACGGTTCACTCTTTCATTAATATTATCGTTGGGTTTGTTTTGTAGGGACGTTAGTTAACATTCTGGCACATTTTTATTATCATCGGACTCTCTGCTATTTGTGCAGGGAGGTTATACCTGGGTCCATTTCCATTTCCATTTACATTTTAATATTGATAGACTTTTTGTTTTCTTTTTTGTTTCTTGTTGTTTTTCCTTCTTTTTTCTTGTTGTTTTTTTTTTTGTTTTGTTTTTCCCGCTCTCACCACCACCGCCGCATCACGCCTTCCGTTTTCTTGGTTTCTTTTCTGTTCTTCAACTGCTTCAACATCACCGCGCCCCATTTCCACACCACAGCCATCAGCCTCCAAGACGGGCGGGCGCAGTGTGCCATTTCCGGCGCACGAGCACACCCGTACGGTACTCTCCTCGCCCCCACGCCACCAACAACACAGCGACCACGCGGCTTTCAGGCACGGCACGGCACGGCACGGCACGGCACGGCACGGCACGGCACGGCACGGCACGGCACGGCACCGGCGAAATGCGCCGCCCCCGCCCCTCCGCGCATCCGTCCGTCTCGCCACGTTCACTGACAGCCGCGTCGTCTGCGGCTACACCACGACAACCACAACACAACACCGCTCCCCTCCCTGGCAACTCACATTGTTTTTCTCCTCCTCTTTTGCACAAACCACAACGCCGAGCACAGGCGCAAGCCACCCACACCGCGCCCCTCCCCGTCCCGTCTTTGGCCGCCGCTCCTCGTTTCCTCGTTTGCCCCCTCCCATCTCCCGAAATGCCATGCCAGCAGCGTTACGCATGCCCCTCCCACATGCAGGGCACGCCCACCTCCAAACACTGCCAATTCACGGACGCACGCACACACACACACACACACACACACACACACACACACACACACTCACTCACTCACTCACTTTCTCGACACCTTTCTGTACGGAGGGTGCGTCATCTCGACCGTGACAGAGTGACGGCAACTATCGACGATCCATTTCCCCCCACTGGTAAAACATGTCCACTAACACCTACATACATCATTCAAGTACACAGACAATAGCATACACACAATGGGAGGGCACACGAACATGGACGGCACGGCACTGTCATACACTCTTCCTCAGAACCATATCAACAAACGTTACGTACATCCGGGAAAGCGAAAGCGAACGCGAACGCGAAAGCGAAAGCGAAAGCAAAAGCAAAAGCAAAGGCAAAGCCCAATGCAGCCGTCAAAGGTAACGTTCACCACGGCAGACACTTGCAGCCGCGCCGCCGTTAAACGCATTTCAGTGCGGCTCCAATACGCCTCCGACACGGGAACGTTCCGTTGCTCTACGAATGCGTTTCTCCCCTTTTTCCCTTCCTCTCTCTTTTGCCCCCCCTCCTTGCACTCTTGCCTCCTTCCTCACGTTCTGCCCAGACATTCGACCGATCAAAGTCAACCTTTCGTTACCGTTCTCAGCGCGACGGTGTACAACAGTATGACGGGTGTGCCCAAGACTTCGGTTCAGTTGCGTGACGCCGGTCTATCGCGCCGATCGACAGTTACTCAGGGGGCGACGGATCGGACCACGTCACCGACACACAAAACACTTTCAAACAAACAAATACATACCGGATGGACACAGACAAACACGTGTACAGACATTCGCCAAACAAACGACCGCCGCCGCCGCCGCCGCCGCCGCCGCCGTCGTCGTCTAGCGTCGCGCTTACTGTACTGCACTGGACACGCGTGCATCTTGAATGACGACATCGGTGTGCGTGCGTCGTACGCAATCAGTCAGACACGGCTATCAAACATCAGAGTCGAATGGTACATCATCGTGCGTGTCGCCGTACACGTACAGTACAATACAACAACAATGCGTCTTAATGGCACGTTCATTTCAACGTCACTCACACACCTCCACGCTGCAGTTACGTCGCACCATTGTCAAACTCGGCGTACAGCAAAGGGAATAGTGGGCGGCAAACAAAACCAAACAAAAACATTTCACATTTCACCCTCGCCATGTATGATGTGCAAAAAAACAAACCCGCAAACGGCCGTCGTTACGGTGACACAAAAGTCGCCGATCGCACAGTCCCCCCTCGCAGACGGGTAACACACACACACACACACACACACACACACACACACACACACCAACAACACCAACGGGTCAAAAACCACGCCAACGAGGCGTGCCACCATTCCACGCCACGGCGACCAACCTCGTGGCCGTACCCCGCGCAACACGCTTTGACGCGCCCCCCCACCCACAATCAAAATGCACACATACATCACAGCCGTCCACACAAACAACAACAACAACAATTCCGCCCTTCCCGCAAAAGGCAAGTTGGTGGCCCTGAAAAGGGCCGTTTTGCCGCTCTCGCAACGGAGGAGCCTTCTCCATCCTTCCTTCCTTCCATTCCAGAGCCACCTCCTTACTTGGAGCTCGTGTACTTGGTCACCGCCTTCGTGCCCTCGCTCACGGCGTGCTTGGCCAGCTCGCCAGGCAGCAACAGCCGCACAGCGGTCTGGATCTCGCGGGACGTGATGGTCGAGCGCTTGTTGTAGTGCGCCAGGCGAGAAGCCTCGGCCGCAATGCGCTCGAAAATGTCGTTCACGAAGCTGTTCATGATGCTCATCGCCTTCGACGAGATGCCCGTGTCAGGGTGCACCTGCTTCAGCACCTTGTAGATGTAGATGGCATAGCTCTCCTTCCTCTTGCGCTTCTTCTTCTTGTCGCCCTTCGAAATGTTCTTCTGCGCCTTGCCAGCCTTCTTGGCGGCCTTCCCGCTAGTCTTGGGCGGCATCTCGAACCAACGTACGGCAGCAGCAACACCAGTAGCAAGCGCTCCGCTCTAGTCAGCGTCTCCCCACACAGTGGCACCCGCCGCCAGCCGCCGCCGCACCTTTACCAGCTCGCCCTGTTGCGGCCGCCGACCAATGGGGCGCGCGCGCAACCGGCCGCCGCACCCGAGCCCATAAAGCACCCCCACCCCGGCTGCGCCGGCACGCACTCCGCTGCTCGACTCGCTGCCGCTCGCACCGGTCGTTTTCGTTTCCGTTTCGTGTGCACCGTCGCTAGCCCATCGCCATGTCCGGACGCGGAAAGGGAGGCAAAGTCAAGGGCAAGTCAAAGTCCCGCTCAAGCAGGGCTGGGCTCCAGTTCCCGGTCGGCAGAATCCACCGCCTCCTGCGCAAGGGAAACTACGCAGAGCGCGTCGGCGCCGGGGCGCCCGTCTACCTCGCCGCCGTCATGGAGTACCTCGCGGCTGAGGTGCTCGAGCTGGCCGGAAACGCGGCCCGCGACAACAAGAAGACGCGCATCATCCCGCGCCACCTGCAGCTTGCCATCCGCAACGACGAGGAGCTCAACAAGCTCCTGTCGGGCGTCACCATCGCACAGGGTGGTGTCCTGCCCAACATCCAGGCCGTCCTGCTGCCAAAGAAGACCGAGAAGAAGGCCTAAAGGAGGCCAGGCAATCGCAGCGCCGCGTGCTCCCCTGCACGCAACGCGCTTTGCCGGCTCGGCCCACAACAATCGGCCCTTTTCAGGGCCACCACACAAACCTACGTCCAAAGCAAAATTTCAGTCGTCCTCGCCGCACCTTGTTTTGTTTTAACTTTGCACTGTCACAGCACAGCCGCCGCCGGCGCACGTCCGCCATCTTGTCGTCCACACAGCCCGTGTGGCCCAACACACACACACACACACACACACACATTTTGCACGGTCGCAGTCGCCTTCCAAACCGACAACGGCAGCAATAATGACCATTGTTGTTAAAGGGAGGCGTGTCGACACACCGCCCTCCACTCCCGCGCGCAACGGCCGTCGACACGAACGAAACAGCTGATCCGGCCGCCTATGCCCACACGCCTTGCCTCGGAAACCCCAACGCCGCCGCAAACAAACACACAGAGCCAAACCACGCAAGCAAATAATCACCGCCTCTCGCACAACAACACACAGCCCGCCATCTCCGTCGCGATCGATACAAAGACACACAAACCGAAGCAGCTCCACACACAGCCAGCCACATGACACGTTTCCTTTCCTTCTCCCCTCCCAGTCACATCACGTCGCTCAAACGGAAAGAAAGAAAGAAACAAACAAACAAACAACACAGCGCACACACGCAGCAACAACACAGACTCTTTCGCACTTTTCAACTTCCGAACAGTGTGGTGGCCCTGAAAAGGGCCGTTTTCTAGTCTCTCCCACCCACAAGCACGGCCGCGGGAAGGCCAGCGCCCGCTGCGACGCAGCCTAACCGCCGAAACCGTACAGGGTGCGCCCCTGCCTCTTCAGGGCGTACACCACGTCCATGGCCGTCACAGTCTTGCGCTTGGCGTGCTCAGTGTACGTCACCGCGTCGCGGATCACGTTCTCCAGGAACACCTTCAGCACCCCGCGGGTCTCCTCGTAGATCAGACCAGAGATGCGCTTCACGCCGCCCCTGCGAGCCAGGCGGCGGATGGCGGGCTTCGTGATGCCCTGGATGTTGTCGCGCAACACCTTGCGGTGCCGCTTGGCGCCACCCTTGCCGAGCCCCTTTCCTCCCTTGCCGCGGCCTGTCATCCTTCCTTCCTCGGGCAAAGCAAAACGTGCACAAACAGCAGCTGCAGCGGCTGGCGAGTCGGCTACGGTCTGCGCCCAGCGCGCCCGCCGCCCCCCTATATAGACTCTGGCCCGCCCTCCCCCCACCACGCGCAACCGAGGGCATATAAGCGCAGCACGGAGGCGCGCGGGCCCGTTGTCAAGGCAGCACCGGACGCCGCGCCGCACCTAACCTCCACGCACGCCGCTCCGCTACCGCTACCGCTACCGCTACCGCCATGGCCCGCACAAAGCAAACGGCCCGCAAGTCCACCGGCGGAAAGGCGCCGCGCAAACAGCTCGCCACCAAGGCGGCGAGGAAGAGCGCGCCCGCCACCGGAGGCGTCAAGAAGCCCCACCGCTACAGGCCGGGCACCGTCGCCCTGCGAGAAATCAGGCGCTACCAGAAGAGCACAGAGCTGCTCATCCGCAAGCTGCCATTCCAGCGCCTAGTGCGCGAGATCGCCCAGGACTTCAAGACCGACCTGCGCTTCCAGAGCTCCGCAGTCATGGCCCTGCAGGAGGCCAGCGAGGCCTACCTCGTCGGCCTCTTCGAAGACACCAACCTGTGCGCAATCCACGCCAAGCGCGTCACCATCATGCCCAAGGACATCCAGCTCGCGCGCCGCATCCGCGGCGAGCGCGCCTAAACCGCGCCGCGGCACCGCACCGCACAAACAAAAACGGCCCTTTTCAGGGCCACTAACATCTCTCCGTCGCGAGCAAACTTTGTCGGTCGCCTGCCTCTCGCCCCGCAACCCAAAAACAAAAACCACCACTTCCCGTCCGTCCGCCACACCCGCTCACTCTGCCTGCCTGCTAGCAGCGCGCAACAATCACACATCATCCCTCCCCGGCGCTCAAAGCGCACAATACCCAACGGCCGACGTCACACCGCACGGGTGGCTGGCCGGCCGCCGCTTTCGTTTCGAAAACAAAAAAACCCGCACTCCACTCCGACGGCCAACGGCCAGGCAGGCGCGCTCGCTCGCTCTACACGCCACCGAAATCCCCGCCGACTCCTTCCACATCTCAACGTGCCCCCCGTTGCAAAACATAACACACACAAAGGAACAAAACAAAACAAAGACCAGACACGACTCGACTCGACAAGACAGACATCCGAGAAGAACGAACGCAGGCAAGCCAACCAACGTATTCAAACAAAACAACGTGACAGAAAACCAACCGTCGGCCGCCGCCACAAACACGGCGACAATCAACCACGACAACAACAACACCGCTTACCGCTACCGCCGCCCACACCCGCCACCGACCCCCGCAATCCAACCACCACGGCACGCAAACAGCATCCCCACGGGCATACAGACAGACACCCACACCAAACGCAACACGACAATCAAAACCTTCCCCGACGTGCTTTGATGGCCCTGAGAAGGGCCGTTTTGGGCCGCGCGTCTCTTGCGCGCCACTAGACGACGACGGGGGGTGGGGACGACGGAGTCAAGCGCCAAACCCTTCCTTTCCCATCTCTTTCTCCTCTACTCTACTTCTTCTTCTTGGGCGAAGCCTTCGCCTTAGACGGCGTCGTCGCCTTCTTCGGGCGCGGCGCCTTCGGCTTCTTCGTCGGAACCTTGGCGGCCTTCTTCGCCTTCGACGGCGACTTGGCCTTGGCCGGCTTGGCCGCAGCCGCCTTCTTCGCACCCGCGGGAGCGGCCGACGCCGCAGACGCCTTCTTGGCGGCGCCCGCCTTCCGACCGGTCGCCGCCTTCACGCCACCAGCCTTCTTTGCGCCGGCCGCACGGGCGCCCTTCTTCTCCTTGCTGGCCGGAGCGGCGCGCTTCTTCTTGGCACCGCCAGCACGAGCCTTGCCGCCCTCGGCCGCCCCCCCGCCGCCGGCGCCGGCAAGCTTGAACGAGCCGGACGCGCCCTTCCCCTTCGTCTGCACCAGCTCGCCCGCCACGACGGCCGACTTGAGGTACTTCTTGATAAACGGCGCCAGCTTCTCCGCGTCCAGCTTGTAGTGCGCGGCTATGTACTTCTTGATCGCCTGCAGCGACGACCCGCCGCGCTCCTTCAGACTCTTGATGGCGGCCGTCACCATCTCAGAGGTGCGCGGGGTGCGCAGGCTTGGCGCGCGGCTTCTTCGCAGACGACGCAGACTTGGCCTTCTTCGTCGTGCCGGTGGCGGCGGGTGCCGCAGCAGTCTCGTTCGTAGCCGCCTGATCTGCCATTTCGACGACGCGCGTAACACACAGCGAGAGCGAGCGGGACGGCAGGCACGCAAGCACAGCACAGCAGCAGAGCAGAGAATCACAAGGCCCAGCCAGTGTCGCGGGCGGGCGCGGACGGCCGAGAGAGCGGCCGCCACTCTGCGCGCCGCCGCGCCGCGCCTCCCGCGCTTGCTACCGCCCAACGTCCGACAGCCTGTGCGGAGCAGCCCCAAACCTGCGCCACAACCGCCCGCGCCTTTCAAACCACCGAGGATGGGGCTACACACAGCCACACCACAGTCGCCAACCAGTCGCCACGGCAGCGCCGCAAACCACGGCCAAACTGCAGCTACCGCGCGCTACAGCCTGGGTCGGCCCGCCGAGAATCGCCGCCCCCGCCCAAATGCCGCCCCCACAGCCCCAGCCGACGACCCGCCACAATGGCCAAACCTTCGGCAAAACTCCCACACCGTCGCCGCGGCAGCCCGGCCAGCGCGGCCGGCGCCACAGCCACACAAGCCGAGGCGTGCGGCGATGACGGCCGTGCAAACGCGCCTCCGCCGCCCCATCGCCTTCCGTCGCCCTCCCGCCGTTTCCCGATCGGCCCGCAGCCGTCGGGCCACATCGCGCGCCGTCCTCCTCCTCTCGCCCGCCAACATTCACAGCCGTTTCTCAACAATTGCCCGCCGCAAACGGACGCCGCCTGCGCAACAGGCGCCGCCGCCCCTCGCCGCTTCCGACCCGACCCAACCCCTCGACCGAGGCAAACCGCAATCCGAATCTACAGACCAACCCAATCTGCCGTCAAGCACACACGACAGCCGACCTTACACGTTACGCGTTACACATTACGTTTACACGTCTACGTTAGGTTAGGTTAGGTGGACGTGGGTTAGGTTAAGGGGACTTGGGTTAGGTTAAGCGTCAAACTTAGGTTAAGCATTCAAACACGTCAGGCGTCAGAGGTTAGGTTAGGTTAGGTTAGGTTAGGTTAGGTTACACGTTAGGTTAAGGGGTCAGTGCTAGGTTAAGAAGCGTCAAACGTAGGTTAAAAAAGCGTTCAAACGTGAGGCGTGAGCCGGACAGCTTACCTTACGTAGACGTTAGGGGCTCACAGGCTGAGCTCACCTCGCCACACCACAGGTTCGGTTCGGTTCGGTTCGGTTCGCTCGGCTCAGCGTAAAGCGCCGAGGTCAGGGTTACGTTCGTTCACCTTCGGGCGCCACACTTTCGGTTGAAAGGTCGCGACGGGACGACGTCGGCAGGCACGCCGCAAACGAACAAAAACGTACAGACGACGTCGGAAACCGCCGACAGACGGGGGAGCAGCACGACCACGACCAGACACCGAGCGCGAACGAGACACACGCGAACCACCCCCACCGGCCAAAGGGCACCACACAACAACCCAGAGCACCACGTGTCGACACCAGAGCAACCCGCCGCTCACGCGACATGGCTGGCACCGAAGGGCAACCGCCCGCAACTGCGCTTTCCGCGCCGGCCCGGATGCACGTCGTGCTACAACAACACCACTACCGTACACAGCCGCTGTTCACAACATCACTATCAATGGCGCGCCCGCGGCTCGCCGCCGTCGCAGTCGCAGCCCCAACGCCAGCACTTTTGCACCACCATTCACACGCACCGCAACACAGCTCGCCGACACAGCCGAACAAAACAAACACCACACAACAACAGCAACAACGCCGCCGCCTCTACTTGTGCCGGCGACCCACCCCGCCGATGGCGCACCTTTCGCCAGCCGGCAATCGACACACACGCACCCACCCACCGGGGCCCAGTGCAAAAAAAAAAACAAAAAAAAACACACAAAAACAAAAAAACAAAACAACACAAACGACACGGGAAGCGCACACCGCCACTTCGCGCGCACGCCACCAACCAGTCGTCGTCTCAAAATAACAAACACAAACAAAATAAACTAACAACTAGGGCAACACAAAACAAAAACGCCTCGCACGAACCGCCCACAAAAAGGACAAGCACACGCACAGCCTCTGCTGACGACCACGACGCAGCGGCACGCTGCTCCTGTCCCGCGCCACGCGCCCCGCGCCCCACTCGATTCACAACTCACGCGACACCGTCAACGACGGGCTCGCTTCCCGCAACCTACCACCTTTCCGCCACGACGCACAGCCCCAGCCCCACCCGACGACTGCACTTTCACCACCGCCTCCCCCTTCCCCCCCAAAACACACACACACAGCCAGCCAAAAACGCACTCGCGACCCACACATGCACGTGCATCGGCACACGCCAACCAGTCAACGTCGACAACCACACGCAAGGCTCGAAACGAAAACGAAACCGGCGTCCTTCCACGTTGCCATCAAGCTACGCGACACAAGACACAAGGAACCAACACAACAGCCGGCCCCACTAATTCCCACTCTCACGCCGCAAAAAGCACACCGAAACCGCCAAACACGCACGCACATTCCCCTTCGCACTGACACCACCGACCGGCTCGCTACCACACACCTCTCGGCAGCCGTTTCACGCCAATTCGCCACACCGCCCACACAGTCGACAAGCGCCCGCCCTGTACGGCACACGCAACGACGCAGCGCAGCAAAGGGCGCCCGCAACACATACCTCTCCGCCGCCCGACGCGCCAACCGCCACACCACACCGCCAGCCACTCGCAAATTGTGCACTGCCACCAGCCACACGTCCAACACGCCGCGCCGCCTCCGGCCACCCGCCAGGGGGCGCTCACGTCCGCGACAACAGCGCGGCCCGCCGGGCCGGGCCGGGCCGAACCGAACCGAGCCGCCGCTGCTCTGCACTCGGCACGGCCACACCCTGCTGCAGACCGGGCTCGTCCCTCTGTACGCGTCTGCCTGCGCATCAACACAACACGACCTTTTTTTTTTTTTTTTTTTTTTTTCCTCTCTACCGCCAACCCTTCTTCTCGCGTTTTACTCGTTGTTGCAGCAGCGGCGCACACCTACACATCCACAGCCCCAGCCGAGCCGGCCTCACCTCAGGGCCCGCCGCCAGCGTCTCCTCCTCGGGCACAGGTGCGGTGCTGTGGCCGCCCATCCAACCGCATTGCTGGCCGTCCAGCCACCAGGCGTTCCCACTGCCGCGAGCCACGCCGCGCACCGACCCTGCTGCAGAAAACGAAGCATAGCCAGAGACCGACCGATACACAAAGCAAGCCGTCGCCTCGCCTCTTGTCCTTCCTGCCTTCCTTCCGCCCCCGCCCTTCTCACACCACCGCCTCTCCACTTTCGCCCCCCCCCCTCCTTTTTTTTTTTTTTTTTTGTTGTTTTCTTCTTTCTTTCTTTCTTTCTTTGGCCCTCTCTCCTTCCCGCCATGGCGGTTACGGCACCGCCTGCAGCGGCAGATTGTTTGCGCCCACACGCCTACTCCTACCACCATTAACCTTGCCCTGCCCTGCCCTGCCCATCAACGTCGCAGTCGAACCGACGCTTGCCAACACACTGCCCACGTTCCTTTCTCTTTTCGGCCTACGCCCATTACGCGCCGCCGCCACAGCACCTTCCCTTCCCACAACACACCGACGTCATCACACGCACCCAACACAGGGGCCACGACCGTGTTCCTCGCCCACTCCCATCCCGCACGGTACGCACATTCCCAACTACTACCGCGCACCCTCCCTTTCCAATCTGTGTGTCTCTGTGTCTGTGTCCTGTCCGCGCGTGACGCCTCTCAACATCCGCCGTCCCCCGTCCCGTTTTCGCCCCCATGCCGTCGTCGCGCCGCCTCCTCCCCGTCCACCGCCGCCCCTGTCCGCCCCGCACCACACCATACACCGCTGCTTGTCCCGGCCGTTGCCACCAAAGGCGCCGACCGCAAACGCGCCACGCCGCAGCCCCCGTGCGTCTCGCGCTCGCTTGCATCTCCGTGCCGACGCTGCCTCTCTTCCCGCTCGCACTCGACCTCGACAACACAGTCTTTGGCTCCGCCACTGCGTGTTCCGGTGGTACGCACGCTGCAACACGTATGTATTCATTACCAGAGCGATGGCGAGGCATGACAGCATCTCTGTCTGACCAGAGAGTTCTTTATCGCTGCTAGTCGGCGCTTGGACCGCGCCAGACGACAGTAGTGGCACGCACCGGGTCGCCAGGAACAGTTGTTATATATATTGTAGCGCGAGTCGGGAGAGGTAGTAGTCGGTCGACAGTAGTAGCGGGTGGACGGTTGTACTGAGCGGGCGTCGGCGGCGTGCTCTGCTCGTCTCGCGACTCTGGTCACGGTTCGGGACGATGTATAGTATATTGTGTGTTATAATCAAAAGGTGGTGTGACGCTGCATTGCGCAAATCTGATAACGTATGTTCATTGTACTTATTTCGTTCAACAACAAAAGCCCCACTATTACTTTTTTTCTAAAGTAACTTTTGTCTCTTAACGAAAAACATTCACTTTTTAAAGACTACTTCCTATGGCATTTCCCTCCAAGGAGTGCAATTAATTACCAGCCAGCACTCATTCATTGCACACAGCTGTGTAAGGGGTATCTACAATTGAGGAGCGGATATAAATGCAATTTTTTGTTTTTTTTTTTTGTGTGTGTGTGTTGTAACCTCCCAGCAAAATTTAAAATAATGGACAATGTTATTTACGGATGCTAATGGACATTGCGCTAATTGTAACCTCGCCCACAATGAGAGGTATTGAAAATGGCAACAAAAATGTGAAATTCGCAATCTGACTCAAATATAAAGTCTTCACACAACATTTAAAAACGTCCGTTCAGTGACAAGAAACTTCAATTAAACCGAAATATCGGTCTTTGGCCCTGTGCAAAACAATCAGAATTAAAGTCTTACCTCCGAATAAATGGATGTCACATTTCTGCTCTGGTTGTTGCGCAGCGCTTGGACGAACTGCATTGCAAATAATAATATTCTCTTTTTTTGTGATTTTAGTGACATTTTTCTTCAAAGAAGTGGAATGAAGTGTGAAGTGCAACGAACTCTTTAGTTCAATAAAAAATTAAATGTTTGAAAAATGCTTTTGAAATAAAAATTATTATTGGGCAACTTGTTGGAGAATAATTACAATAAATACACTTTTTCATTATCTAATGATTATATTAATTAACAGTATACCTTATTCACCATCTTGACCAGTGTTGCCGACCGCCTACATCACACAACCGCACGACTACTGACAGAGTACAGCCCTCAACTACACAGAGCTACGGACTCGCAACGACTACTACTGACTGACTGACTGACTGACTGAGAACCGCTCGCAACACTCGCGCAGTCCAGCGCAAACTCTCTGGTCACAGATGCTACAATGTCTCGCCATCGCTACTATGTTACATACGTGTTTCAGTGTCTTTTTCATTGGGGTAACGATCTTTGGCTCTTTCTATTCTGAATACAGGGCCAAAGGTCAACGCTGCTGCCCTTATACAATTTATCAGGTTTCATTATGTCTGTTGCAATGTTACATACGGTTCACTCTTTCATTAATATTATCGTTGGGTTTGTTTTGTAGGGACGTTAGTTAACATTCTGGCACATTTTTATTATCATCGGACTCTCTGCTATTTGTGCAGGGAGGTTATACCTGGGTCCATTTCCATTTCCATTTACATTTTAATATTGATAGACTTTTTGTTTTCTTTTTTGTTTCTTGTTGTTTTTCCTTCTTTTTTCTTGTTGTTTTTTTTTTGTTTTGTTTTTCCCGCTCTCACCACCACCGCCGCATCACGCCTTCCGTTTTCTTGGTTTCTTTTCTGTTCTTCAACTGCTTCAACATCACCGCGCCCCATTTCCACACCACAGCCATCAGCCTCCAAGACGGGCGGGCGCAGTGTGCCATTTCCGGCGCACGAGCACACCCGTACGGTACTCTCCTCGCCCCCACGCCACCAACAACACAGCGACCACGCGGCTTTCAGGCACGGCACGGCACGGCACGGCACGGCACGGCACGGCACGGCACGGCACGGCACGGCACGGCACGGCACCGGCGAAATGCGCCGCCCCCGCCCCTCCGCGCATCCGTCCGTCTCGCCACGTTCACTGACAGCCGCGTCTGCGGCTACACCACGACAACCACAACACAACACCGCTCCCCTCCCTGGCAACTCACATTGTTTTTCTCCTCCTCTTTTGCACAAACCACAACGCCGAGCACAGGCGCAAGCCACCCACACCGCGCCCCTCCCCGTCCCGTCTTTGGCCGCCGCTCCTCGTTTCCTCGTTTGCCCCCTCCCATCTCCCGAAATGCCATGCCAGCAGCGTTACGCATGCCCCTCCCACATGCAGGGCACGCCCACCTCCAAACACTGCCAATTCACGGACGCACGCACACACACACACACACACACACACACACACACACACACACACACACACACTCACTCACTCACTCACTTTCTCGACACCTTTCTGTACGGAGGGTGCGTCATCTCGACCGTGACAGAGTGACGGCAACTATCGACGATCCATTTCCCCCCACTGGTAAAACATGTCCACTAACACCTACATACATCATTCAAGTACACAGACAATAGCATACACACAATGGGAGGGCACACGAACATGGACGGCACGGCACTGTCATACACTCTTCCTCAGAACCATATCAACAAACGTTACGTACATCCGGGAAAGCGAAAGCGAACGCGAACGCGAAAGCGAAAGCGAAAGCAAAAGCAAAAGCAAAGGCAAAGCCCAATGCAGCCGTCAAAGGTAACGTTCACCACGGCAGACACTTGCAGCCGCGCCGCCGTTAAACGCATTTCAGTGCGGCTCCAATACGCCTCCGACACGGGAACGTTCCGTTGCTCTACGAATGCGTTTCTCCCCTTTTTCCCTTCCTCTCTCTTTTGCCCCCCCTCCTTGCACTCTTGCCTCCTTCCTCACGTTCTGCCCAGACATTCGACCGATCAAAGTCAACCTTTCGTTACCGTTCTCAGCGCGACGGTGTACAACAGTATGACGGGTGTGCCCAAGACTTCGGTTCAGTTGCGTGACGCCGGTCTATCGCGCCGATCGACAGTTACTCAGGGGGCGACGGATCGGACCACGTCACCGACACACAAAACACTTTCAAACAAACAAATACATACCGGATGGACACAGACAAACACGTGTACAGACATTCGCCAAACAAACGACCGCCGCCGCCGCCGCCGCCGCCGCCGCCGTCGTCGTCTAGCGTCGCGCTTACTGTACTGCACTGGACACGCGTGCATCTTGAATGACGACATCGGTGTGCGTGCGTCGTACGCAATCAGTCAGACACGGCTATCAAACATCAGAGTCGAATGGTACATCATCGTGCGTGTCGCCGTACACGTACAGTACAATACAACAACAATGCGTCTTAATGGCACGTTCATTTCAACGTCACTCACACACCTCCACGCTGCAGTTACGTCGCACCATTGTCAAACTCGGCGTACAGCAAAGGGAATAGTGGGCGGCAAACAAAACCAAACAAAAACATTTCACATTTCACCCTCGCCATGTATGATGTGCAAAAAAACAAACCCGCAAACGGCCGTCGTTACGGTGACACAAAAGTCGCCGATCGCACAGTCCCCCCTCGCAGACGGGTAACACACACACACACACACACACACACACACACACACACACACACACACACACACACACACACCAACAACACCAACGGGTCAAAAACCACGCCAACGAGGCGTGCCACCATTCCACGCCACGGCGACCAACCTCGTGGCCGTACCCCGCGCAACACGCTTTGACGCGCCCCCCCACCCACAATCAAAATGCACACATACATCACAGCCGTCCACACAAACAACAACAACAACAATTCCGCCCTTCCCGTAAAAGGCAAGTTGGTGGCCCTGAAAAGGGCCGTTTTGCCGCTCTCGCAACGGAGGAGCCTTCTCCATCCTTCCTTCCTTCCATTCCATAGCCACCTCCTTACTTGGAGCTCGTGTACTTGGTCACCGCCTTCGTGCCCTCGCTCACGGCGTGCTTGGCCAGCTCGCCAGGCAGCAACAGCCGCACAGCGGTCTGGATCTCGCGGGACGTGATGGTCGAGCGCTTGTTGTAGTGCGCCAGGCGAGAAGCCTCGGCCGCAATGCGCTCGAAAATGTCGTTCACGAAGCTGTTCATGATGCTCATCGCCTTCGACGAGATGCCCGTGTCAGGGTGCACCTGCTTCAGCACCTTGTAGATGTAGATGGCATAGCTCTCCTTCCTCTTGCGCTTCTTCTTCTTGTCGCCCTTCGAAATGTTCTTCTGCGCCTTGCCAGCCTTCTTGGCGGCCTTCCCGCTAGTCTTGGGCGGCATCTCGAACCAACGTACGGCAGCAGCAACACCAGTAGCAAGCGCTCCGCTCTAGTCAGCGTCTCCCCACACAGTGGCACCCGCCGCCAGCCGCCGCCGCACCTTTACCAGCTCGCCCTGTTGCGGCCGCCGACCAATGGGGCGCGCGCGCAACCGGCCGCCGCACCCGAGCCCATAAAGCACCCCCACCCCGGCTGCGCCGGCACGCACTCCGCTGCTCGACTCGCTGCCGCTCGCACCGGTCGTTTTCGTTTCCGTTTCGTGTGCACCGTCGCTAGCCCATCGCCATGTCCGGACGCGGAAAGGGAGGCAAAGTCAAGGGCAAGTCAAAGTCCCGCTCAAGCAGGGCTGGGCTCCAGTTCCCGGTCGGCAGAATCCACCGCCTCCTGCGCAAGGGAAACTACGCAGAGCGCGTCGGCGCCGGGGCGCCCGTCTACCTCGCCGCCGTCATGGAGTACCTCGCGGCTGAGGTGCTCGAGCTGGCCGGAAACGCGGCCCGCGACAACAAGAAGACGCGCATCATCCCGCGCCACCTGCAGCTTGCCATCCGCAACGACGAGGAGCTCAACAAGCTCCTGTCGGGCGTCACCATCGCACAGGGTGGTGTCCTGCCCAACATCCAGGCCGTCCTGCTGCCAAAGAAGACCGAGAAGAAGGCCTAAAGGAGGCCAGGCAATCGCAGCGCCGCGTGCTCCCCTGCACGCAACGCGCTTTGCCGGCTCGGCCCACAACAATCGGCCCTTTTCAGGGCCACCACACAAACCTACGTCCAAAGCAAAATTTCAGTCGTCCTCGCCGCACCTTGTTTTGTTTTAACTTTGCACTGTCACAGCACAGCCGCCGCCGGCGCACGTCCGCCATCTTGTCGTCCACACAGCCCGTGTGGCCCAACACACACACACACACACACACACACACACACACACATTTTGCACGGTCGCAGTCGCCTTCCAAACCGACAACGGCAGCAATAATGACCATTGTTGTTAAAGGGAGGCGTGTCGACACACCGCCCTCCACTCCCGCGCGCAACGGCCGTCGACACGAACGAAACAGCTGATCCGGCCGCCTATGCCCACACGCCTTGCCTCGGAAACCCCAACGCCGCCGCAAACAAACACACAGAGCCAAACCACGCAAGCAAATAATCACCGCCTCTCGCACAACAACACACAGCCCGCCATCTCCGTCGCGATCGATACAAAGACACACAAACCGAAGCAGCTCCACACACAGCCAGCCACATGACACGTTTCCTTTCCTTCTCCCCTCCCAGTCACATCACGTCGCTCAAACGGAAAGAAAGAAAGAAACAAACAAACAAACAACACAGCGCACACACGCAGCAACAACACAGACTCTTTCGCACTTTTCAACTTCCGAACAGTGTGGTGGCCCTGAAAAGGGCCGTTTTCTAGTCTCTCCCACCCACAAGCACGGCCGCGGGAAGGCCAGCGCCCGCTGCGACGCAGCCTAACCGCCGAAACCGTACAGGGTGCGCCCCTGCCTCTTCAGGGCGTACACCACGTCCATGGCCGTCACAGTCTTGCGCTTGGCGTGCTCAGTGTACGTCACCGCGTCGCGGATCACGTTCTCCAGGAACACCTTCAGCACCCCGCGGGTCTCCTCGTAGATCAGACCAGAGATGCGCTTCACGCCGCCCCTGCGAGCCAGGCGGCGGATGGCGGGCTTCGTGATGCCCTGGATGTTGTCGCGCAACACCTTGCGGTGCCGCTTGGCGCCACCCTTGCCGAGCCCCTTTCCTCCCTTGCCGCGGCCTGTCATCCTTCCTTCCTCGGGCAAAGCAAAACGTGCACAAACAGCAGCTGCAGCGGCTGGCGAGTCGGCTACGGTCTGCGCCCAGCGCGCCCGCCGCCCCCCTATATAGACTCTGGCCCGCCCTCCCCCCACCACGCGCAACCGAGGGCATATAAGCGCAGCACGGAGGCGCGCGGGCCCGTTGTCAAGGCAGCACCGGACGCCGCGCCGCACCTAACCTCCACGCACGCCGCTCCGCTACCGCTACCGCTACCGCTACCGCCATGGCCCGCACAAAGCAAACGGCCCGCAAGTCCACCGGCGGAAAGGCGCCGCGCAAACAGCTCGCCACCAAGGCGGCGAGGAAGAGCGCGCCCGCCACCGGAGGCGTCAAGAAGCCCCACCGCTACAGGCCGGGCACCGTCGCCCTGCGAGAAATCAGGCGCTACCAGAAGAGCACAGAGCTGCTCATCCGCAAGCTGCCATTCCAGCGCCTAGTGCGCGAGATCGCCCAGGACTTCAAGACCGACCTGCGCTTCCAGAGCTCCGCAGTCATGGCCCTGCAGGAGGCCAGCGAGGCCTACCTCGTCGGCCTCTTCGAAGACACCAACCTGTGCGCAATCCACGCCAAGCGCGTCACCATCATGCCCAAGGACATCCAGCTCGCGCGCCGCATCCGCGGCGAGCGCGCCTAAACCGCGCCGCGGCACCGCACCGCACAAACAAAAACGGCCCTTTTCAGGGCCACTAACATCTCTCCGTCGCGAGCAAACTTTGTCGGTCGCCTGCCTCTCGCCCCGCAACCCAAAAACAAAAACCACCACTTCCCGTCCGTCCGCCACACCCGCTCACTCTGCCTGCCTGCTAGCAGCGCGCAACAATCACACATCATCCCTCCCCGGCGCTCAAAGCGCACAATACCCAACGGCCGACGTCACACCGCACGGGTGGCTGGCCGGCCGCCGCTTTCGTTTCGAAAACAAAAAAACCCGCACTCCACTCCGACGGCCAACGGCCAGGCAGGCGCGCTCGCTCGCTCTACACGCCACCGAAATCCCCGCCGACTCCTTCCACATCTCAACGTGCCCCCCGTTGCAAAACATAACACACACAAAGGAACAAAACAAAACAAAGACCAGACACGACTCGACTCGACAAGACAGACATCCGAGAAGAACGAACGCAGGCAAGCCAACCAACGTATTCAAACAAAACAACGTGACAGAAAACCAACCGTCGGCCGCCGCCACAAACACGGCGACAATCAACCACAACAACAACAACACCGCTTACCGCTACCGCCGCCCACACCCGCCACCGACCCCCGCAATCCAACCACCACGGCACGCAAACAGCATCCCCACGGGCATACAGACAGACACCCACACCAAACGCAACACGACAATCAAAACCTTCCCCGACGTGCTTTGATGGCCCTGAGAAGGGCCGTTTTGGGCCGCGCGTCTCTTGCGCGCCACTAGACGACGACGGGGGGTGGGGACGACGGAGTCAAGCGCCAAACCCTTCCTTTCCCATCTCTTTCTCCTCTACTCTACTTCTTCTTCTTGGGCGAAGCCTTCGCCTTAGACGGCGTCGTCGCCTTCTTCGGGCGCGGCGCCTTCGGCTTCTTCGTCGGAACCTTGGCGGCCTTCTTCGCCTTCGACGGCGACTTGGCCTTGGCCGGCTTGGCCGCAGCCGCCTTCTTCGCACCCGCGGGAGCGGCCGACGCCGCAGACGCCTTCTTGGCGGCGCCCGCCTTCCGACCGGTCGCCGCCTTCACGCCACCAGCCTTCTTTGCGCCGGCCGCACGGGCGCCCTTCTTCTCCTTGCTGGCCGGAGCGGCGCGCTTCTTCTTGGCACCGCCAGCACGAGCCTTGCCGCCCTCGGCCGCCCCCCCGCCGCCGGCGCCGGCAAGCTTGAACGAGCCGGACGCGCCCTTCCCCTTCGTCTGCACCAGCTCGCCCGCCACGACGGCCGACTTGAGGTACTTCTTGATAAACGGCGCCAGCTTCTCCGCGTCCAGCTTGTAGTGCGCGGCTATGTACTTCTTGATCGCCTGCAGCGACGACCCGCCGCGCTCCTTCAGACTCTTGATGGCGGCCGTCACCATCTCAGAGGTGCGCGGGTGCGCAGGCTTGGCGCGCGGCTTCTTCGCAGACGACGCAGACTTGGCCTTCTTCGTCGTGCCGGTGGCGGCGGGTGCCGCAGCAGTCTCGTTCGTAGCCGCCTGATCTGCCATTTCGACGACGCGCGTAACACACAGCGAGAGCGAGCGGGACGGCAGGCACGCAAGCACAGCACAGCAGCAGAGCAGAGAATCACAAGGCCCAGCCAGTGTCGCGGGCGGGCGCGGACGGCCGAGAGAGCGGCCGCCACTCTGCGCGCCGCCGCGCCGCGCCTCCCGCGCTTGCTACCGCCCAACGTCCGACAGCCTGTGCGGAGCAGCCCCAAACCTGCGCCACAACCGCCCGCGCCTTTCAAACCACCGAGGATGGGGCTACACACAGCCACACCACAGTCGCCAACCAGTCGCCACGGCAGCGCCGCAAACCACGGCCAAACTGCAGCTACCGCGCGCTACAGCCTGGGTCGGCCCGCCGAGAATCGCCGCCCCCGCCCAAATGCCGCCCCCACAGCCCCAGCCGACGACCCGCCACAATGGCCAAACCTTCGGCAAAACTCCCACACCGTCGCCGCGGCAGCCCGGCCAGCGCGGCCGGCGCCACAGCCACACAAGCCGAGGCGTGCGGCGATGACGGCCGTGCAAACGCGCCTCCGCCGCCCCATCGCCTTCCGTCGCCCTCCCGCCGTTTCCCGATCGGCCCACAGCCGTCGGGCCACATCGCGCGCCGTCCTCCTCCTCTCGCCCGCCAACATTCACAGCCGTTTCTCAACAATTGCCCGCCGCAAACGGACGCCGCCTGCGCAACAGGCGCCGCCGCCCCTCGCCGCTTCCGACCCGACCCAACCCCTCGACCGAGGCAAACCGCAATCCGAATCTACAGACCAACCCAATCTGCCGTCAAGCACACACGACAGCCGACCTTACACGTTACGCGTTACACATTACGTTTACACGTCTACGTTAGGTTAGGTTAGGTGGACGTGGGTTAGGTTAAGGGGACTTGGGTTAGGTTAAGCGTCAAACTTAGGTTAAGCATTCAAACACGTCAGGCGTCAGAGGTTAGGTTAGGTTAGGTTAGGTTAGGTTAGGTTACACGTTAGGTTAAGGGAGCAGTGCTAGGTTAAGAAGCGTCAAACGTAGGTTAAAAAAGCGTTCAAACGTGAGGCGTGAGCCGGACAGCTTACCTTACGTAGACGTTAGGGGCTCACAGGCTGAGCTCACCTCGCCACACCACAGGTTCGGTTCGGTTCGGTTCGGTTCGCTCGGCTCAGCGTAAAGCGCCGAGGTCAGGGTTACGTTCGTTCACCTTCGGGCGCCACACTTTCGGTTGAAAGGTCGCGACGGGACGACGTCGGCAGGCACGCCGCAAACGAACAAAAACGTACAGACGACGTCGGAAACCGCCGACAGACGGGGGAGCAGCACGACCACGACCAGACACCGAGCGCGAACGAGACACACGCGAACCACCCCCACCGGCCAAAGGGCACCACACAACAACCCAGAGCACCATGTGTCGACACCAGAGCAACCCGCCGCTCACGCGACATGGCTGGCACCGAAGGGCAACCGCCCGCAACTGCGCTTTCCGCGCCGGCCCGGATGCACGTCGTGCTACAACAACACCACTACCGTACACAGCCGCTGTTCACAACATCACTATCAATGGCGCGCCCGCGGCTCGCCGCCGTCGCAGTCGCAGCCCCAACGCCAGCACTTTTGCACCACCATTCACACGCACCGCAACACAGCTCGCCGACACAGCCGAACAAAACAAACACCACACAACAACAGCAACAACGCCGCCGCCTCTACTTGTGCCGGCGACCCACCCCGCCGATGGCGCACCTTTCGCCAGCCGGCAATCGACACACACGCACCCACCCACCGGGGCCCAGTGCAAAAAAAAAACAAAAAAAAACACACAAAAACAAAAAAACAAAACAACACAAACGACACGGGAAGCGCACACCGCCACTTCGCGCGCACGCCACCAACCAGTCGTCGTCTCAAAATAACAAACACAAACAAAATAAACTAACAACTAGGGCAACACAAAACAAAAACGCCTCGCACGAACCGCCCACAAAAAGGACAAGCACACGCACAGCCTCTGCTGACGACCACGACGCAGCGGCACGCTGCTCCTGTCCCGCGCCACGCGCCCCGCGCCCCGCGCCCCACTCGATTCACAACTCACGCGACACCGTCAACGACGGGCTCGCTTCCCGCAACCTACCACCTTTCCGCCACGACGCACAGCCCCAGCCCCACCCGACGACTGCACTTTCACCACCGCCTCCCCCTTCCCCCCCAAAACACACACACACAGCCAGCCAAAAACGCACTCGCGACCCACACATGCACGTGCATCGGCACACGCCAACCAGTCAACGTCGACAACCACACGCAAGGCTCGAAACGAAAACGAAACCGGCGTCCTTCCACGTTGCCATCAAGCTACGCGACACAAGACACAAGGAACCAACACAACAGCCGGCCCCACTAATTCCCACTCTCACGCCGCAAAAAGCACACCGAAACCGCCAAACACGCACGCACATTCCCCTTCGCACTGACACCACCGACCGGCTCGCTACCACACACCTCTCGGCAGCCGTTTCACGCCAATTCGCCACACCGCCCACACAGTCGACAAGCGCCCGCCCTGTACGGCACACGCAACGACGCAGCGCAGCAAAGGGCGCCCGCAACACATACCTCTCCGCCGCCCGACGCGCCAACCGCCACACCACACCGCCAGCCACTCGCAAATTGTGCACTGCCACCAGCCACACGTCCAACACGCCGCGCCGCCTCCGGCCACCCGCCAGGGGGCGCTCACGTCCGCGACAACAGCGCGGCCCGCCGGGCCGGGCCGGGCCGAACCGAACCGAGCCGCCGCTGCTCTGCACTCGGCACGGCCACACCCTGCTGCAGACCGGGCTCGTCCCTCTGTACGCGTCTGCCTGCGCATCAACACAACACGACCTTTTTTTTTTTTTTTTTTTTTTTTCCTCTCTACCGCCAACCCTTCTTCTCGCGTTTTACTCGTTGTTGCAGCAGCGGCGCACACCTACACATCCACAGCCCCAGCCGAGCCGGCCTCACCTCAGGGCCCGCCGCCAGCGTCTCCTCCTCGGGCACAGGTGCGGTGCTGTGGCCGCCCATCCAACCGCATTGCTGGCCGTCCAGCCACCAGGCGTTCCCACTGCCGCGAGCCACGCCGCGCACCGACCCTGCTGCAGAAAACGAAGCATAGCCAGAGACCGACCGATACACAAAGCAAGCCGTCGCCTCGCCTCTTGTCCTTCCTGCCTTCCTTCCGCCCCCGCCCTTCTCACACCACCGCCTCTCCACTTTCGCCCCCCCCCCCTCCTTTTTTTTTTTTTTTTTTGTTGTTTTCTTCTTTCTTTCTTTCTTTCTTTGGCCCTCTCTCCTTCCCGCCATGGCGGTTACGGCACCGCCTGCAGCGGCAGATTGTTTGCGCCCACACGCCTACTCCTACCACCATTAACCTTGCCCTGCCCTGCCCTGCCCATCAACGTCGCAGTCGAACCGACGCTTGCCAACACACTGCCCACGTTCCTTTCTCTTTTCGGCCTACGCCCATTACGCGCCGCCGCCACAGCACCTTCCCTTCCCACAACACACCGACGTCATCACACGCACCCAACACAGGGGCCACGACCGTGTTCCTCGCCCACTCCCATCCCGCACGGTACGCACATTCCCAACTACTACCGCGCACCCTCCCTTTCCAATCTGTGTGTCTCTGTGTCTGTGTCCTGTCCGCGCGTGACGCCTCTCAACATCCGCCGTCCCCCGTCCCGTTTTCGCCCCCATGCCGTCGTCGCGCCGCCTCCTCCCCGTCCACCGCCGCCCCTGTCCGCCCCGCACCACACCATACACCGCTGCTTGTCCCGGCCGTTGCCACCAAAGGCGCCGACCGCAAACGCGCCACGCCGCAGCCCCCGTGCGTCTCGCGCTCGCTTGCATCTCCGTGCCGACGCTGCCTCTCTTCCCGCTCGCACTCGACCTCGACAACACAGTCTTTGGCTCCGCCACTGCGTGTTCCGGTGGTACGCACGCTGCAACACGTATGTATTCATTACCAGAGCGATGGCGAGGCATGACAGCATCTCTGTCTGACCAGAGAGTTCTTTATCGCTGCTAGTCGGCGCTTGGACCGCGCCAGACGACAGTAGTGGCACGCACCGGGTCGCCAGGAACAGTTGTTATATATATTGTAGCGCGAGTCGGGAGAGGTAGTAGTCGGTCGACAGTAGTAGCGGGTGGACGGTTGTACTGAGCGGGCGTCGGCGGCGTGCTCTGCTCGTCTCGCGACTCTGGTCACGGTTCGGGACGATGTATAGTATATTGTGTGTTATAATCAAAAGGTGGTGTGACGCTGCATTGCGCAAATCTGATAACGTATGTTCATTGTACTTATTTCGTTCAACAACAAAAGCCCCACTATTACTTTTTTTCTAAAGTAACTTTTGTCTCTTAACGAAAAACATTCACTTTTTAAAGACTACTTCCTATGGCATTTCCCTCCAAGGAGTGCAATTAATTACCAGCCAGCACTCATTCATTGCACACAGCTGTGTAAGGGGTATCTACAATTGAGGAGCGGATATAAATGCAATTTTTTGTTTTTTTTTTTTGTGTGTGTGTGTTGTAACCTCCCAGCAAAATTTAAAATAATGGACAATGTTATTTACGGATGCTAATGGACATTGCGCTAATTGTAACCTCGCCCACAATGAGAGGTATTGAAAATGGCAACAAAAATGTGAAATTCGCAATCTGACTCAAATATAAAGTCTTCACACAACATTTAAAAACGTCCGTTCAGTGACAAGAAACTTCAATTAAACCGAAATATCGGTCTTTGGCCCTGTGCAAAACAATCAGAATTAAAGTCTTACCTCCGAATAAATGGATGTCACATTTCTGCTCTGGTTGTTGCGCAGCGCTTGGACGAACTGCATTGCAAATAATAATATTCTCTTTTTTTGTGATTTTAGTGACATTTTTCTTCAAAGAAGTGGAATGAAGTGTGAAGTGCAACGAACTCTTTAGTTCAATAAAAAATTAAATGTTTGAAAAATGCTTTTGAAATAAAAATTATTATTGGGCAACTTGTTGGAGAATAATTACAATAAATACACTTTTTCATTATCTAATGATTATATTAATTAACAGTATACCTTATTCACCATCTTGACCAGTGTTGCCGACCGCCTACATCACACAACCGCACGACTACTGACAGAGTACAGCCCTCAACTACACAGAGCTACGGACTCGCAACGACTACTACTGACTGACTGACTGACTGACTGAGAACCGCTCGCAACACTCGCGCAGTCCAGCGCAAACTCTCTGGTCACAGATGCTACAATGTCTCGCCATCGCTACTATGTTACATACGTGTTTCAGTGTCTTTTTCATTGGGGTAACGATCTTTGGCTCTTTCTATTCTGAATACAGGGCCAAAGGTCAACGCTGCTGCCCTTATACAATTTATCAGGTTTCATTATGTCTGTTGCAATGTTACATACGGTTCACTCTTTCATTAATATTATCGTTGGGTTTGTTTTGTAGGGACGTTAGTTAACATTCTGGCACATTTTTATTATCATCGGACTCTCTGCTATTTGTGCAGGGAGGTTATACCTGGGTCCATTTCCATTTCCATTTACATTTTAATATTGATAGACTTTTTGTTTTCTTTTTTGTTTCTTGTTGTTTTTCCTTCTTTTTTCTTGTTATTTTTTTTTTGTTTTGTTTTTCCCGCTCTCACCACCACCGCCGCATCACGCCTTCCGTTTTCTTGGTTTCTTTTCTGTTCTTCAACTGCTTCAACATCACCGCGCCCCATTTCCACACCACAGCCATCAGCCTCCAAGACGGGCGGGCGCAGTGTGCCATTTCCGGCGCACGAGCACACCCGTACGGTACTCTCCTCGCCCCCACGCCACCAACAACACAGCGACCACGCGGCTTTCAGGCACGGCACGGCACGGCACGGCACGGCACGGCACGGCACGGCACGGCACGGCACGGCACGGCACGGCACCGGCGAAATGCGCCGCCCCCGCCCCTCCGCGCATCCGTCCGTCTCGCCACGTTCACTGACAGCCGCGTCTGCGGCTACACCACGACAACCACAACACAACACCGCTCCCCTCCCTGGCAACTCACATTGTTTTTCTCCTCCTCTTTTGCACAAACCACAACGCCGAGCACAGGCGCAAGCCACCCACACCGCGCCCCTCCCCGTCCCGTCTTTGGCCGCCGCTCCTCGTTTCCTCGTTTGCCCCCTCCCATCTCCCGAAATGCCATGCCAGCAGCGTTACGCATGCCCCTCCCACATGCAGGGCACGCCCACCTCCAAACACTGCCAATTCACGGACGCACGCACACACACACACACACACACACACACACACACACACACACACACACACACTCACTCACTCACTCACTTTCTCGACACCTTTCTGTACGGAGGGTGCGTCATCTCGACCGTGACAGAGTGACGGCAACTATCGACGATCCATTTCCCCCCACTGGTAAAACATGTCCACTAACACCTACATACATCATTCAAGTACACAGACAATAGCATACACACAATGGGAGGGCACACGAACATGGACGGCACGGCACTGTCATACACTCTTCCTCAGAACCATATCAACAAACGTTACGTACATCCGGGAAAGCGAAAGCGAACGCGAACGCGAAAGCGAAAGCGAAAGCAAAAGCAAAAGCAAAGGCAAAGCCCAATGCAGCCGTCAAAGGTAACGTTCACCACGGCAGACACTTGCAGCCGCGCCGCCGTTAAACGCATTTCAGTGCGGCTCCAATACGCCTCCGACACGGGAACGTTCCGTTGCTCTACGAATGCGTTTCTCCCCTTTTTCCCTTCCTCTCTCTTTTGCCCCCCCTCCTTGCACTCTTGCCTCCTTCCTCACGTTCTGCCCAGACATTCGACCGATCAAAGTCAACCTTTCGTTACCGTTCTCAGCGCGACGGTGTACAACAGTATGACGGGTGTGCCCAAGACTTCGGTTCAGTTGCGTGACGCCGGTCTATCGCGCCGATCGACAGTTACTCAGGGGGCGACGGATCGGACCACGTCACCGACACACAAAACACTTTCAAACAAACAAATACATACCGGATGGACACAGACAAACACGTGTACAGACATTCGCCAAACAAACGACCGCCGCCGCCGCCGCCGCCGCCGCCGCCGTCGTCGTCTAGCGTCGCGCTTACTGTACTGCACTGGACACGCGTGCATCTTGAATGACGACATCGGTGTGCGTGCGTCGTACGCAATCAGTCAGACACGGCTATCAAACATCAGAGTCGAATGGTACATCATCGTGCGTGTCGCCGTACACGTACAGTACAATACAACAACAATGCGTCTTAATGGCACGTTCATTTCAACGTCACTCACACACCTCCACGCTGCAGTTACGTCGCACCATTGTCAAACTCGGCGTACAGCAAAGGGAATAGTGGGCGGCAAACAAAACCAAACAAAAACATTTCACATTTCACCCTCGCCATGTATGATGTGCAAAAAAACAAACCCGCAAACGGCCGTCGTTACGGTGACACAAAAGTCGCCGATCGCACAGTCCCCCCTCGCAGACGGGTAACACACACACACACACACACACACACACACACACACACACACACACACACACACCAACAACACCAACGGGTCAAAAACCACGCCAACGAGGCGTGCCACCATTCCACGCCACGGCGACCAACCTCGTGGCCGTACCCCGCGCAACACGCTTTGACGCGCCCCCCCACCCACAATCAAAATGCACACATACATCACAGCCGTCCACACAAACAACAACAACAACAATTCCGCCCTTCCCGCAAAAGGCAAGTTGGTGGCCCTGAAAAGGGCCGTTTTGCCGCTCTCGCAACGGAGGAGCCTTCTCCATCCTTCCTTCCTTCCATTCCAGAGCCACCTCCTTACTTGGAGCTCGTGTACTTGGTCACCGCCTTCGTGCCCTCGCTCACGGCGTGCTTGGCCAGCTCGCCAGGCAGCAACAGCCGCACAGCGGTCTGGATCTCGCGGGACGTGATGGTCGAGCGCTTGTTGTAGTGCGCCAGGCGAGAAGCCTCGGCCGCAATGCGCTCGAAAATGTCGTTCACGAAGCTGTTCATGATGCTCATCGCCTTCGACGAGATGCCCGTGTCAGGGTGCACCTGCTTCAGCACCTTGTAGATGTAGATGGCATAGCTCTCCTTCCTCTTGCGCTTCTTCTTCTTGTCGCCCTTCGAAATGTTCTTCTGCGCCTTGCCAGCCTTCTTGGCGGCCTTCCCGCTAGTCTTGGGCGGCATCTCGAACCAACGTACGGCAGCAGCAACACCAGTAGCAAGCGCTCCGCTCTAGTCAGCGTCTCCCCACACAGTGGCACCCGCCGCCAGCCGCCGCCGCACCTTTACCAGCTCGCCCTGTTGCGGCCGCCGACCAATGGGGCGCGCGCGCAACCGGCCGCCGCACCCGAGCCCATAAAGCACCCCCACCCCGGCTGCGCCGGCACGCACTCCGCTGCTCGACTCGCTGCCGCTCGCACCGGTCGTTTTCGTTTCCGTTTCGTGTGCACCGTCGCTAGCCCATCGCCATGTCCGGACGCGGAAAGGGAGGCAAAGTCAAGGGCAAGTCAAAGTCCCGCTCAAGCAGGGCTGGGCTCCAGTTCCCGGTCGGCAGAATCCACCGCCTCCTGCGCAAGGGAAACTACGCAGAGCGCGTCGGCGCCGGGGCGCCCGTCTACCTCGCCGCCGTCATGGAGTACCTCGCGGCTGAGGTGCTCGAGCTGGCCGGAAACGCGGCCCGCGACAACAAGAAGACGCGCATCATCCCGCGCCACCTGCAGCTTGCCATCCGCAACGACGAGGAGCTCAACAAGCTCCTGTCGGGCGTCACCATCGCACAGGGTGGTGTCCTGCCCAACATCCAGGCCGTCCTGCTGCCAAAGAAGACCGAGAAGAAGGCCTAAAGGAGGCCAGGCAATCGCAGCGCCGCGTGCTCCCCTGCACGCAACGCGCTTTGCCGGCTCGGCCCACAACAATCGGCCCTTTTCAGGGCCACCACACAAACCTACGTCCAAAGCAAAATTTCAGTCGTCCTCGCCGCACCTTGTTTTGTTTTAACTTTGCACTGTCACAGCACAGCCGCCGCCGGCGCACGTCCGCCATCTTGTCGTCCACACAGCCCGTGTGGCCCAACACACACACACACACACACACACACATTTTGCACGGTCGCAGTCGCCTTCCAAACCGACAACGGCAGCAATAATGACCATTGTTGTTAAAGGGAGGCGTGTCGACACACCGCCCTCCACTCCCGCGCGCAACGGCCGTCGACACGAACGAAACAGCTGATCCGGCCGCCTATGCCCACACGCCTTGCCTCGGAAACCCCAACGCCGCCGCAAACAAACACACAGAGCCAAACCACGCAAGCAAATAATCACCGCCTCTCGCACAACAACACACAGCCCGCCATCTCCGTCGCGATCGATACAAAGACACACAAACCGAAGCAGCTCCACACACAGCCAGCCACATGACACGTTTCCTTTCCTTCTCCCCTCCCAGTCACATCACGTCGCTCAAACGGAAAGAAAGAAAGAAACAAACAAACAAACAACACAGCGCACACACGCAGCAACAACACAGACTCTTTCGCACTTTTCAACTTCCGAACAGTGTGGTGGCCCTGAAAAGGGCCGTTTTCTAGTCTCTCCCACCCACAAGCACGGCCGCGGGAAGGCCAGCGCCCGCTGCGACGCAGCCTAACCGCCGAAACCGTACAGGGTGCGCCCCTGCCTCTTCAGGGCGTACACCACGTCCATGGCCGTCACAGTCTTGCGCTTGGCGTGCTCAGTGTACGTCACCGCGTCGCGGATCACGTTCTCCAGGAACACCTTCAGCACCCCGCGGGTCTCCTCGTAGATCAGACCAGAGATGCGCTTCACGCCGCCCCTGCGAGCCAGGCGGCGGATGGCGGGCTTCGTGATGCCCTGGATGTTGTCGCGCAACACCTTGCGGTGCCGCTTGGCGCCACCCTTGCCGAGCCCCTTTCCTCCCTTGCCGCGGCCTGTCATCCTTCCTTCCTCGGGCAAAGCAAAACGTGCACAAACAGCAGCTGCAGCGGCTGGCGAGTCGGCTACGGTCTGCGCCCAGCGCGCCCGCCGCCCCCCTATATAGACTCTGGCCCGCCCTCCCCCCACCACGCGCAACCGAGGGCATATAAGCGCAGCACGGAGGCGCGCGGGCCCGTTGTCAAGGCAGCACCGGACGCCGCGCCGCACCTAACCTCCACGCACGCCGCTCCGCTACCGCTACCGCTACCGCTACCGCCATGGCCCGCACAAAGCAAACGGCCCGCAAGTCCACCGGCGGAAAGGCGCCGCGCAAACAGCTCGCCACCAAGGCGGCGAGGAAGAGCGCGCCCGCCACCGGAGGCGTCAAGAAGCCCCACCGCTACAGGCCGGGCACCGTCGCCCTGCGAGAAATCAGGCGCTACCAGAAGAGCACAGAGCTGCTCATCCGCAAGCTGCCATTCCAGCGCCTAGTGCGCGAGATCGCCCAGGACTTCAAGACCGACCTGCGCTTCCAGAGCTCCGCAGTCATGGCCCTGCAGGAGGCCAGCGAGGCCTACCTCGTCGGCCTCTTCGAAGACACCAACCTGTGCGCAATCCACGCCAAGCGCGTCACCATCATGCCCAAGGACATCCAGCTCGCGCGCCGCATCCGCGGCGAGCGCGCCTAAACCGCGCCGCGGCACCGCACCGCACAAACAAAAACGGCCCTTTTCAGGGCCACTAACATCTCTCCGTCGCGAGCAAACTTTGTCGGTCGCCTGCCTCTCGCCCCGCAACCCAAAAACAAAAACCACCACTTCCCGTCCGTCCGCCACACCCGCTCACTCTGCCTGCCTGCTAGCAGCGCGCAACAATCACACATCATCCCTCCCCGGCGCTCAAAGCGCACAATACCCAACGGCCGACGTCACACCGCACGGGTGGCTGGCCGGCCGCCGCTTTCGTTTCGAAAACAAAAAAACCCGCACTCCACTCCGACGGCCAACGGCCAGGCAGGCGCGCTCGCTCGCTCTACACGCCACCGAAATCCCCGCCGACTCCTTCCACATCTCAACGTGCCCCCCGTTGCAAAACATAACACACACAAAGGAACAAAACAAAACAAAGACCAGACACGACTCGACTCGACAAGACAGACATCCGAGAAGAACGAACGCAGGCAAGCCAACCAACGTATTCAAACAAAACAACGTGACAGAAAACCAACCGTCGGCCGCCGCCACAAACACGGCGACAATCAACCACGACAACAACAACACCGCTTACCGCTACCGCCGCCCACACCCGCCACCGACCCCCGCAATCCAACCACCACGGCACGCAAACAGCATCCCCACGGGCATACAGACAGACACCCACACCAAACGCAACACGACAATCAAAACCTTCCCCGACGTGCTTTGATGGCCCTGAGAAGGGCCGTTTTGGGCCGCGCGTCTCTTGCGCGCCACTAGACGACGACGGGGGGTGGGGACGACGGAGTCAAGCGCCAAACCCTTCCTTTCCCATCTCTTTCTCCTCTACTCTACTTCTTCTTCTTGGGCGAAGCCTTCGCCTTAGACGGCGTCGTCGCCTTCTTCGGGCGCGGCGCCTTCGGCTTCTTCGTCGGAACCTTGGCGGCCTTCTTCGCCTTCGACGGCGACTTGGCCTTGGCCGGCTTGGCCGCAGCCGCCTTCTTCGCACCCGCGGGAGCGGCCGACGCCGCAGACGCCTTCTTGGCGGCGCCCGCCTTCCGACCGGTCGCCGCCTTCACGCCACCAGCCTTCTTTGCGCCGGCCGCACGGGCGCCCTTCTTCTCCTTGCTGGCCGGAGCGGCGCGCTTCTTCTTGGCACCGCCAGCACGAGCCTTGCCGCCCTCGGCCGCCCCCCCGCCGCCGGCGCCGGCAAGCTTGAACGAGCCGGACGCGCCCTTCCCCTTCGTCTGCACCAGCTCGCCCGCCACGACGGCCGACTTGAGGTACTTCTTGATAAACGGCGCCAGCTTCTCCGCGTCCAGCTTGTAGTGCGCGGCTATGTACTTCTTGATCGCCTGCAGCGACGACCCGCCGCGCTCCTTCAGACTCTTGATGGCGGCCGTCACCATCTCAGAGGTGCGCGGGTGCGCAGGCTTGGCGCGCGGCTTCTTCGCAGACGACGCAGACTTGGCCTTCTTTGTCGTGCCGGTGGCGGCGGGTGCCGCAGCAGTCTCGTTCGTAGCCGCCTGATCTGCCATTTCGACGACGCGCGTAACACACAGCGAGAGCGAGCGGGACGGCAGGCACGCAAGCACAGCACAGCAGCAGAGCAGAGAATCACAAGGCCCAGCCAGTGTCGCGGGCGGGCGCGGACGGCCGAGAGAGCGGCCGCCACTCTGCGCGCCGCCGCGCCGCGCCTCCCGCGCTTGCTACCGCCCAACGTCCGACAGCCTGTGCGGAGCAGCCCCAAACCTGCGCCACAACCGCCCGCGCCTTTCAAACCACCGAGGATGGGGCTACACACAGCCACACCACAGTCGCCAACCAGTCGCCACGGCAGCGCCGCAAACCACGGCCAAACTGCAGCTACCGCGCGCTACAGCCTGGGTCGGCCCGCCGAGAATCGCCGCCCCCGCCCAAATGCCGCCCCCACAGCCCCAGCCGACGACCCGCCACAATGGCCAAACCTTCGGCAAAACTCCCACACCGTCGCCGCGGCAGCCCGGCCAGCGCGGCCGGCGCCACAGCCACACAAGCCGAGGCGTGCGGCGATGACGGCCGTGCAAACGCGCCTCCGCCGCCCCATCGCCTTCCGTCGCCCTCCCGCCGTTTCCCGATCGGCCCGCAGCCGTCGGGCCACATCGCGCGCCGTCCTCCTCCTCTCGCCCGCCAACATTCACAGCCGTTTCTCAACAATTGCCCGCCGCAAACGGACGCCGCCTGCGCAACAGGCGCCGCCGCCCCTCGCCGCTTCCGACCCGACCCAACCCCTCGACCGAGGCAAACCGCAATCCGAATCTACAGACCAACCCAATCTGCCGTCAAGCACACACGACAGCCGACCTTACACGTTACGCGTTACACATTACGTTTACACGTCTACGTTAGGTTAGGTTAGGTGGACGTGGGTTAGGTTAAGGGGACTTGGGTTAGGTTAAGCGTCAAACTTAGGTTAAGCATTCAAACACGTCAGGCGTCAGAGGTTAGGTTAGGTTAGGTTAGGTTAGGTTAGGTTACACGTTAGGTTAAGGGGTCAGTGCTAGGTTAAGAAGCGTCAAACGTAGGTTAAAAAAGCGTTCAAACGTGAGGCGTGAGCCGGACAGCTTACCTTACGTAGACGTTAGGGGCTCACAGGCTGAGCTCACCTCGCCACACCACAGGTTCGGTTCGGTTCGGTTCGGTTCGCTCGGCTCAGCGTAAAGCGCCGAGGTCAGGGTTACGTTCGTTCACCTTCGGGCGCCACACTTTCGGTTGAAAGGTCGCGACGGGACGACGTCGGCAGGCACGCCGCAAACGAACAAAAACGTACAGACGACGTCGGAAACCGCCGACAGACGGGGGAGCAGCACGACCACGACCAGACACCGAGCGCGAACGAGACACACGCGAACCACCCCCACCGGCCAAAGGGCACCACACAACAACCCAGAGCACCACGTGTCGACACCAGAGCAACCCGCCGCTCACGCGACATGGCTGGCACCGAAGGGCAACCGCCCGCAACTGCGCTTTCCGCGCCGGCCCGGATGCACGTCGTGCTACAACAACACCACTACCGTACACAGCCGCTGTTCACAACATCACTATCAATGGCGCGCCCGCGGCTCGCCGCCGTCGCAGTCGCAGCCCCAACGCCAGCACTTTTGCACCACCATTCACACGCACCGCAACACAGCTCGCCGACACAGCCGAACAAAACAAACACCACACAACAACAGCAACAACGCCGCCGCCTCTACTTGTGCCGGCGACCCACCCCGCCGATGGCGCACCTTTCGCCAGCCGGCAATCGACACACACGCACCCACCCACCGGGGCCCAGTGCAAAAAAAAAACAAAAAAAAACACACAAAAACAAAAAAACAAAACAACACAAACGACACGGGAAGCGCACACCGCCACTTCGCGCGCACGCCACCAACCAGTCGTCGTCTCAAAATAACAAACACAAACAAAATAAACTAACAACTAGGGCAACACAAAACAAAAACGCCTCGCACGAACCGCCCACAAAAAGGACAAGCACACGCACAGCCTCTGCTGACGACCACGACGCAGCGGCACGCTGCTCCTGTCCCGCGCCACGCGCCCCGCGCCCCGCGCCCCACTCGATTCACAACTCACGCGACACCGTCAACGACGGGCTCGCTTCCCGCAACCTACCACCTTTCCGCCACGACGCACAGCCCCAGCCCCACCCGACGACTGCACTTTCACCACCGCCTCCCCCTTCCCCCCCAAAACACACACACACAGCCAGCCAAAAACGCACTCGCGACCCACACATGCACGTGCATCGGCACACGCCAACCAGTCAACGTCGACAACCACACGCAAGGCTCGAAACGAAAACGAAACCGGCGTCCTTCCACGTTGCCATCAAGCTACGCGACACAAGACACAAGGAACCAACACAACAGCCGGCCCCACTAATTCCCACTCTCACGCCGCAAAAAGCACACCGAAACCGCCAAACACGCACGCACATTCCCCTTCGCACTGACACCACCGACCGGCTCGCTACCACACACCTCTCGGCAGCCGTTTCACGCCAATTCGCCACACCGCCCACACAGTCGACAAGCGCCCGCCCTGTACGGCACACGCAACGACGCAGCGCAGCAAAGGGCGCCCGCAACACATACCTCTCCGCCGCCCGACGCGCCAACCGCCACACCACACCGCCAGCCACTCGCAAATTGTGCACTGCCACCAGCCACACGTCCAACACGCCGCGCCGCCTCCGGCCACCCGCCAGGGGGCGCTCACGTCCGCGACAACAGCGCGGCCCGCCGGGCCGGGCCGGGCCGAACCGAACCGAGCCGCCGCTGCTCTGCACTCGGCACGGCCACACCCTGCTGCAGACCGGGCTCGTCCCTCTGTACGCGTCTGCCTGCGCATCAACACAACACGACCTTTTTTTTTTTTTTTTTTTTTTTCCTCTCTACCGCCAACCCTTCTTCTCGCGTTTTACTCGTTGTTGCAGCAGCGGCGCACACCTACACATCCACAGCCCCAGCCGAGCCGGCCTCACCTCAGGGCCCGCCGCCAGCGTCTCCTCCTCGGGCACAGGTGCGGTGCTGTGGCCGCCCATCCAACCGCATTGCTGGCCGTCCAGCCACCAGGCGTTCCCACTGCCGCGAGCCACGCCGCGCACCGACCCTGCTGCAGAAAACGAAGCATAGCCAGAGACCGACCGATACACAAAGCAAGCCGTCGCCTCGCCTCTTGTCCTTCCTGCCTTCCTTCCGCCCCCGCCCTTCTCACACCACCGCCTCTCCACTTTCGCCCCCCCCCCCTCCTTTTTTTTTTTTTTTTTTTGTTGTTTTCTTCTTTCTTTCTTTCTTTCTTTGGCCCTCTCTCCTTCCCGCCATGGCGGTTACGGCACCGCCTGCAGCGGCAGATTGTTTGCGCCCACACGCCTACTCCTACCACCATTAACCTTGCCCTGCCCTGCCCTGCCCATCAACGTCGCAGTCGAACCGACGCTTGCCAACACACTGCCCACGTTCCTTTCTCTTTTCGGCCTACGCCCATTACGCGCCGCCGCCACAGCACCTTCCCTTCCCACAACACACCGACGTCATCACACGCACCCAACACAGGGGCCACGACCGTGTTCCTCGCCCACTCCCATCCCGCACGGTACGCACATTCCCAACTACTACCGCGCACCCTCCCTTTCCAATCTGTGTGTCTCTGTGTCTGTGTCCTGTCCGCGCGTGACGCCTCTCAACATCCGCCGTCCCCCGTCCCGTTTTCGCCCCCATGCCGTCGTCGCGCCGCCTCCTCCCCGTCCACCGCCGCCCCTGTCCGCCCCGCACCACACCATACACCGCTGCTTGTCCCGGCCGTTGCCACCAAAGGCGCCGACCGCAAACGCGCCACGCCGCAGCCCCCGTGCGTCTCGCGCTCGCTTGCATCTCCGTGCCGACGCTGCCTCTCTTCCCGCTCGCACTCGACCTCGACAACACAGTCTTTGGCTCCGCCACTGCGTGTTCCGGTGGTACGCACGCTGCAACACGTATGTATTCATTACCAGAGCGATGGCGAGGCATGACAGCATCTCTGTCTGACCAGAGAGTTCTTTATCGCTGCTAGTCGGCGCTTGGACCGCGCCAGACGACAGTAGTGGCACGCACCGGGTCGCCAGGAACAGTTGTTATATATATTGTAGCGCGAGTCGGGAGAGGTAGTAGTCGGTCGACAGTAGTAGCGGGTGGACGGTTGTACTGAGCGGGCGTCGGCGGCGTGCTCTGCTCGTCTCGCGACTCTGGTCACGGTTCGGGACGATGTATAGTATATTGTGTGTTATAATCAAAAGGTGGTGTGACGCTGCATTGCGCAAATCTGATAACGTATGTTCATTATACTTATTTCGTTCAACAACAAAAGCCCCACTATTACTTTTTTTCTAAAGTAACTTTTGTCTCTTAACGAAAAACATTCACTTTTTGAAGACTACTTCCTATGGCATTTCCCTCCAAGGAGTGCAATTAATTACCAGCCAGCACTCATTCATTGCACACAGCTGTGTAAGGGGTATCTACAATTGAGGAGCGGATATAAATGCAATTTTTTGTTTTTTTTTTTTGTGTGTGTGTGTTGTAACCTCCCAGCAAAATTTAAAATAATGGACAATGTTATTTACGGATGCTAATGGACATTGCGCTAATTGTAACCTCGCCCACAATGAGAGGTATTGAAAATGGCAACAAAAATGTGAAATTCGCAATCTGACTCAAATATAAAGTCTTCACACAACATTTAAAAACGTCCGTTCAGTGACAAGAAACTTCAATTAAACCGAAATATCGGTCTTTGGCCCTGTGCAAAACAATCAGAATTAAAGTCTTACCTCCGAATAAATGGATGTCACATTTCTGCTCTGGTTGTTGCGCAGCGCTTGGACGAACTGCATTGCAAATAATAATATTCTCTTTTTTTGTGATTTTAGTGACATTTTTCTTCAAAGAAGTGGAATGAAGTGTGAAGTGCAACGAACTCTTTAGTTCAATAAAAAATTAAATGTTTGAAAAATGCTTTTGAAATAAAAATTATTATTGGGCAACTTGTTGGAGAATAATTACAATAAATACACTTTTTCATTATCTAATGATTATATTAATTAACAGTATACCTTATTCACCATCTTGACCAGTGTTGCCGACCGCCTACATCACACAACCGCACGACTACTGACAGAGTACAGCCCTCAACTACACAGAGCTACGGACTCGCAACGACTACTACTGACTGACTGACTGACTGACTGAGAACCGCTCGCAACACTCGCGCAGTCCAGCGCAAACTCTCTGGTCACAGATGCTACAATGTCTCGCCATCGCTACTATGTTACATACGTGTTTCAGTGTCTTTTTCATTGGGGTAACGATCTTTGGCTCTTTCTATTCTGAATACAGGGCCAAAGGTCAACGCTGCTGCCCTTATACAATTTATCAGGTTTCATTATGTCTGTTGCAATGTTACATACGGTTCACTCTTTCATTAATATTATCGTTGGGTTTGTTTTGTAGGGACGTTAGTTAACATTCTGGCACATTTTTATTATCATCGGACTCTCTGCTATTTGTGCAGGGAGGTTATACCTGGGTCCATTTCCATTTCCATTTACATTTTAATATTGATAGACTTTTTGTTTTCTTTTTTGTTTCTTGTTGTTTTTCCTTCTTTTTTCTTGTTGTTTTTTTTTTGTTTTGTTTTTCCCGCTCTCACCACCACCGCCGCATCACGCCTTCCGTTTTCTTGGTTTCTTTTCTGTTCTTCAACTGCTTCAACATCACCGCGCCCCATTTCCACACCACAGCCATCAGCCTCCAAGACGGGCGGGCGCAGTGTGCCATTTCCGGCGCACGAGCACACCCGTACGGTACTCTCCTCGCCCCCACGCCACCAACAACACAGCGACCACGCGGCTTTCAGGCACGGCACGGCACGGCACGGCACGGCACGGCACGGCACCGGCGAAATGCGCCGCCCCCGCCCCTCCGCGCATCCGTCCGTCTCGCCACGTTCACTGACAGCCGCGTCTGCGGCTACACCACGACAACCACAACACAACACCGCTCCCCTCCCTGGCAACTCACATTGTTTTTCTCCTCCTCTTTTGCACAAACCACAACGCCGAGCACAGGCGCAAGCCACCCACACCGCGCCCCTCCCCGTCCCGTCTTTGGCCGCCGCTCCTCGTTTCCTCGTTTGCCCCCTCCCATCTCCCGAAATGCCATGCCAGCAGCGTTACGCATGCCCCTCCCACATGCAGGGCACGCCCACCTCCAAACACTGCCAATTCACGGACGCACGCACACACACACACACACACACACACACACACACACACACACACACACACACTCACTCACTCACTCACTTTCTCGACACCTTTCTGTACGGAGGGTGCGTCATCTCGACCGTGACAGAGTGACGGCAACTATCGACGATCCATTTCCCCCCACTGGTAAAACATGTCCACTAACACCTACATACATCATTCAAGTACACAGACAATAGCATACACACAATGGGAGGGCACACGAACATGGACGGCACGGCACTGTCATACACTCTTCCTCAGAACCATATCAACAAACGTTACGTACATCCGGGAAAGCGAAAGCGAACGCGAACGCGAAAGCGAAAGCGAAAGCAAAAGCAAAAGCAAAGGCAAAGCCCAATGCAGCCGTCAAAGGTAACGTTCACCACGGCAGACACTTGCAGCCGCGCCGCCGTTAAACGCATTTCAGTGCGGCTCCAATACGCCTCCGACACGGGAACGTTCCGTTGCTCTACGAATGCGTTTCTCCCCTTTTTCCCTTCCTCTCTCTTTTGCCCCCCCTCCTTGCACTCTTGCCTCCTTCCTCACGTTCTGCCCAGACATTCGACCGATCAAAGTCAACCTTTCGTTACCGTTCTCAGCGCGACGGTGTACAACAGTATGACGGGTGTGCCCAAGACTTCGGTTCAGTTGCGTGACGCCGGTCTATCGCGCCGATCGACAGTTACTCAGGGGGCGACGGATCGGACCACGTCACCGACACACAAAACACTTTCAAACAAACAAATACATACCGGATGGACACAGACAAACACGTGTACAGACATTCGCCAAACAAACGACCGCCGCCGCCGCCGCCGCCGCCGCCGCCGTCGTCGTCTAGCGTCGCGCTTACTGTACTGCACTGGACACGCGTGCATCTTGAATGACGACATCGGTGTGCGTGCGTCGTACGCAATCAGTCAGACACGGCTATCAAACATCAGAGTCGAATGGTACATCATCGTGCGTGTCGCCGTACACGTACAGTACAATACAACAACAATGCGTCTTAATGGCACGTTCATTTCAACGTCACTCACACACCTCCACGCTGCAGTTACGTCGCACCATTGTCAAACTCGGCGTACAGCAAAGGGAATAGTGGGCGGCAAACAAAACCAAACAAAAACATTTCACATTTCACCCTCGCCATGTATGATGTGCAAAAAAACAAACCCGCAAACGGCCGTCGTTACGGTGACACAAAAGTCGCCGATCGCACAGTCCCCCCTCGCAGACGGGTAACACACACACACACACACACACACACACACACACACACACACACACACACACACACCAACAACACCAACGGGTCAAAAACCACGCCAACGAGGCGTGCCACCATTCCACGCCACGGCGACCAACCTCGTGGCCGTACCCCGCGCAACACGCTTTGACGCGCCCCCCCACCCACAATCAAAATGCACACATACATCACAGCCGTCCACACAAACAACAACAACAACAATTCCGCCCTTCCCGCAAAAGGCAAGTTGGTGGCCCTGAAAAGGGCCGTTTTGCCGCTCTCGCAACGGAGGAGCCTTCTCCATCCTTCCTTCCTTCCATTCCAGAGCCACCTCCTTACTTGGAGCTCGTGTACTTGGTCACCGCCTTCGTGCCCTCGCTCACGGCGTGCTTGGCCAGCTCGCCAGGCAGCAACAGCCGCACAGCGGTCTGGATCTCGCGGGACGTGATGGTCGAGCGCTTGTTGTAGTGCGCCAGGCGAGAAGCCTCGGCCGCAATGCGCTCGAAAATGTCGTTCACGAAGCTGTTCATGATGCTCATCGCCTTCGACGAGATGCCCGTGTCAGGGTGCACCTGCTTCAGCACCTTGTAGATGTAGATGGCATAGCTCTCCTTCCTCTTGCGCTTCTTCTTCTTGTCGCCCTTCGAAATGTTCTTCTGCGCCTTGCCAGCCTTCTTGGCGGCCTTCCCGCTAGTCTTGGGCGGCATCTCGAACCAACGTACGGCAGCAGCAACACCAGTAGCAAGCGCTCCGCTCTAGTCAGCGTCTCCCCACACAGTGGCACCCGCCGCCAGCCGCCGCCGCACCTTTACCAGCTCGCCCTGTTGCGGCCGCCGACCAATGGGGCGCGCGCGCAACCGGCCGCCGCACCCGAGCCCATAAAGCACCCCCACCCCGGCTGCGCCGGCACGCACTCCGCTGCTCGACTCGCTGCCGCTCGCACCGGTCGTTTTCGTTTCCGTTTCGTGTGCACCGTCGCTAGCCCATCGCCATGTCCGGACGCGGAAAGGGAGGCAAAGTCAAGGGCAAGTCAAAGTCCCGCTCAAGCAGGGCTGGGCTCCAGTTCCCGGTCGGCAGAATCCACCGCCTCCTGCGCAAGGGAAACTACGCAGAGCGCGTCGGCGCCGGGGCGCCCGTCTACCTCGCCGCCGTCATGGAGTACCTCGCGGCTGAGGTGCTCGAGCTGGCCGGAAACGCGGCCCGCGACAACAAGAAGACGCGCATCATCCCGCGCCACCTGCAGCTTGCCATCCGCAACGACGAGGAGCTCAACAAGCTCCTGTCGGGCGTCACCATCGCACAGGGTGGTGTCCTGCCCAACATCCAGGCCGTCCTGCTGCCAAAGAAGACCGAGAAGAAGGCCTAAAGGAGGCCAGGCAATCGCAGCGCCGCGTGCTCCCCTGCACGCAACGCGCTTTGCCGGCTCGGCCCACAACAATCGGCCCTTTTCAGGGCCACCACACAAACCTACGTCCAAAGCAAAATTTCAGTCGTCCTCGCCGCACCTTGTTTTGTTTTAACTTTGCACTGTCACAGCACAGCCGCCGCCGGCGCACGTCCGCCATCTTGTCGTCCACACAGCCCGTGTGGCCCAACACACACACACACACACACACACACACACACACACACATTTTGCACGGTCGCAGTCGCCTTCCAAACCGACAACGGCAGCAATAATGACCATTGTTGTTAAAGGGAGGCGTGTCGACACACCGCCCTCCACTCCCGCGCGCAACGGCCGTCGACACGAACGAAACAGCTGATCCGGCCGCCTATGCCCACACGCCTTGCCTCGGAAACCCCAACGCCGCCGCAAACAAACACACAGAGCCAAACCACGCAAGCAAATAATCACCGCCTCTCGCACAACAACACACAGCCCGCCATCTCCGTCGCGATCGATACAAAGACACACAAACCGAAGCAGCTCCACACACAGCCAGCCACATGACACGTTTCCTTTCCTTCTCCCCTCCCAGTCACATCACGTCGCTCAAACGGAAAGAAAGAAAGAAACAAACAAACAAACAACACAGCGCACACACGCAGCAACAACACAGACTCTTTCGCACTTTTCAACTTCCGAACAGTGTGGTGGCCCTGAAAAGGGCCGTTTTCTAGTCTCTCCCACCCACAAGCACGGCCGCGGGAAGGCCAGCGCCCGCTGCGACGCAGCCTAACCGCCGAAACCGTACAGGGTGCGCCCCTGCCTCTTCAGGGCGTACACCACGTCCATGGCCGTCACAGTCTTGCGCTTGGCGTGCTCAGTGTACGTCACCGCGTCGCGGATCACGTTCTCCAGGAACACCTTCAGCACCCCGCGGGTCTCCTCGTAGATCAGACCAGAGATGCGCTTCACGCCGCCCCTGCGAGCCAGGCGGCGGATGGCGGGCTTCGTGATGCCCTGGATGTTGTCGCGCAACACCTTGCGGTGCCGCTTGGCGCCACCCTTGCCGAGCCCCTTTCCTCCCTTGCCGCGGCCTGTCATCCTTCCTTCCTCGGGCAAAGCAAAACGTGCACAAACAGCAGCTGCAGCGGCTGGCGAGTCGGCTACGGTCTGCGCCCAGCGCGCCCGCCGCCCCCCTATATAGACTCTGGCCCGCCCTCCCCCCACCACGCGCAACCGAGGGCATATAAGCGCAGCACGGAGGCGCGCGGGCCCGTTGTCAAGGCAGCACCGGACGCCGCGCCGCACCTAACCTCCACGCACGCCGCTCCGCTACCGCTACCGCTACCGCTACCGCCATGGCCCGCACAAAGCAAACGGCCCGCAAGTCCACCGGCGGAAAGGCGCCGCGCAAACAGCTCGCCACCAAGGCGGCGAGGAAGAGCGCGCCCGCCACCGGAGGCGTCAAGAAGCCCCACCGCTACAGGCCGGGCACCGTCGCCCTGCGAGAAATCAGGCGCTACCAGAAGAGCACAGAGCTGCTCATCCGCAAGCTGCCATTCCAGCGCCTAGTGCGCGAGATCGCCCAGGACTTCAAGACCGACCTGCGCTTCCAGAGCTCCGCAGTCATGGCCCTGCAGGAGGCCAGCGAGGCCTACCTCGTCGGCCTCTTCGAAGACACCAACCTGTGCGCAATCCACGCCAAGCGCGTCACCATCATGCCCAAGGACATCCAGCTCGCGCGCCGCATCCGCGGCGAGCGCGCCTAAACCGCGCCGCGGCACCGCACCGCACAAACAAAAACGGCCCTTTTCAGGGCCACTAACATCTCTCCGTCGCGAGCAAACTTTGTCGGTCGCCTGCCTCTCGCCCCGCAACCCAAAAACAAAAACCACCACTTCCCGTCCGTCCGCCACACCCGCTCACTCTGCCTGCCTGCTAGCAGCGCGCAACAATCACACATCATCCCTCCCCGGCGCTCAAAGCGCACAATACCCAACGGCCGACGTCACACCGCACGGGTGGCTGGCCGGCCGCCGCTTTCGTTTCGAAAACAAAAAAACCCGCACTCCACTCCGACGGCCAACGGCCAGGCAGGCGCGCTCGCTCGCTCTACACGCCACCGAAATCCCCGCCGACTCCTTCCACATCTCAACGTGCCCCCCGTTGCAAAACATAACACACACAAAGGAACAAAACAAAACAAAGACCAGACACGACTCGACTCGACAAGACAGACATCCGAGAAGAACGAACGCAGGCAAGCCAACCAACGTATTCAAACAAAACAACGTGACAGAAAACCAACCGTCGGCCGCCGCCACAAACACGGCGACAATCAACCACGACAACAACAACACCGCTTACCGCTACCGCCGCCCACACCCGCCACCGACCCCCGCAATCCAACCACCACGGCACGCAAACAGCATCCCCACGGGCATACAGACAGACACCCACACCAAACGCAACACGACAATCAAAACCTTCCCCGACGTGCTTTGATGGCCCTGAGAAGGGCCGTTTTGGGCCGCGCGTCTCTTGCGCGCCACTAGACGACGACGGGGGGTGGGGACGACGGAGTCAAGCGCCAAACCCTTCCTTTCCCATCTCTTTCTCCTCTACTCTACTTCTTCTTCTTGGGCGAAGCCTTCGCCTTAGACGGCGTCGTCGCCTTCTTCGGGCGCGGCGCCTTCGGCTTCTTCGTCGGAACCTTGGCGGCCTTCTTCGCCTTCGACGGCGACTTGGCCTTGGCCGGCTTGGCCGCAGCCGCCTTCTTCGCACCCGCGGGAGCGGCCGACGCCGCAGACGCCTTCTTGGCGGCGCCCGCCTTCCGACCGGTCGCCGCCTTCACGCCACCAGCCTTCTTTGCGCCGGCCGCACGGGCGCCCTTCTTCTCCTTGCTGGCCGGAGCGGCGCGCTTCTTCTTGGCACCGCCAGCACGAGCCTTGCCGCCCTCGGCCGCCCCCCCGCCGCCGGCGCCGGCAAGCTTGAACGAGCCGGACGCGCCCTTCCCCTTCGTCTGCACCAGCTCGCCCGCCACGACGGCCGACTTGAGGTACTTCTTGATAAACGGCGCCAGCTTCTCCGCGTCCAGCTTGTAGTGCGCGGCTATGTACTTCTTGATCGCCTGCAGCGACGACCCGCCGCGCTCCTTCAGACTCTTGATGGCGGCCGTCACCATCTCAGAGGTGCGCGGGTGCGCAGGCTTGGCGCGCGGCTTCTTCGCAGACGACGCAGACTTGGCCTTCTTCGTCGTGCCGGTGGCGGCGGGTGCCGCAGCAGTCTCGTTCGTAGCCGCCTGATCTGCCATTTCGACGACGCGCGTAACACACAGCGAGAGCGAGCGGGACGGCAGGCACGCAAGCACAGCACAGCAGCAGAGCAGAGAATAGATGCGCTCAGGTTGTTATAGTGTACCGAAGTACCACTGGGCTGTGCCCGTCTGACTTCAAGTTTTGCGCTTGGGGATTTATGAAAGTGAGGTATTGTGCTATGTGCGTGTTTTTATGTAAATGTTTGTTCTGTGTGTGGGTAGGTGTTCTCTAAATGTCTCTAAATTGACGGGTGAGTGTTAGTTTTGGGCGCTTATGTTGAAAATCGGGGTGTTCGCGACCTAAATTTTGTATGGGGTTGTGGGGCGATGTTTGTGTTTTCTCATATAGTTTGTTGGACTTCTCCTTTATGAGGGAGTATATGGTTGGGTGGCCTAAAAATTCTCTAATTTGTGTGTTTCGGACGTATCTGTCAGCGCCTGTGATGACTCGGAAGGTTTTGTTCTGGAGTCGCTGTAATCGTGCCAGCGTGGTGTCTGACGCCATCGACCATACTTCCGATCCATACAAGATGGTCGGTAGCATGAGCTGGCGCCAGAGAAGCATTTTGCAGCTTAGGGTGAGGCCGTCACCCTTTAGGAGGGGGTATAGCTGCGACAGGAGGGCGCAGCCTTTGTTGGCAGTTTTGTGGACGTGTTGTTGCCACGTAAGACGCCTGTCTATTTCGAGCCCTAAGTATGTAATACGGTTACGCCAGGCTAGGTCCCGACCACCAATGGTGAGTTGTTGGTCTGGGAGTTTCAGCCTGGTCGTAAAGTATATTGCTTGGGATTTCTCGGGGTTAACTTTTATTTTCCAAATGTTGCACCACTGAGTGATGACGTCGAGGTGTTCTTGTAGCTTGCGTCGTATGAATGCAAGGTTACGACAGCTCCTGAAGATTGCTGTATCGTCGGCGTAGAGAGCAATCCCTCCGCCGACCTGCTTGGGTATGTCGTTAGTGTAGACTGAGTATAGAACGGGACCCAAGACCGAACCTTGCGGTACTCCGGCCGCAATCGGTCGTGTCTGGCTCGATCTCGATCCACTTCTTACGAAGAATTGACGCTCCGCAAGAAATGAATCAATGATCTGTATTAGATGTCCTGGGCACCCTATTTGGTCTAGTTTATATATTAGGCCATCGTGCCAGACGCGGTCAAATGCCTTCTCTATATCCAGGAACACTGCTCCTGTAGATTCTCTCTTTGCCCTGGCCAGACAAATGTGCTCTACCAAGCGCAGGCATTGTTGGGTTGTGGAGTGTTCAGAGCGGAATCCAAACTGCTCGGGCATCAGGATGTTGTGTGCAGTAAGGAAGTGTTGAAGGGGTGAGAGGATGAGCAGCTCGAGTATTTTACTCATGCCATTTAGAAGGGAGATAGGTCTATAGCTTTCTGGAAGGAGCAGGTTTTTATTAGGTTTGGGGAGGGTGATTACTTTCGCAGTTTTCCACACTGAGGGGAAGTAGGTGAGCTTTAGGCAAGCGTTGAAGACGCTTGCCAGAAATGTTATGGCAGGAGGTGGAAGGTGCTTTAGGAGTGGGCTGCGGATGCGGTCAGGGCCAGGAGCTTTGTGGTTTCCCTGACGCTTGATAAGTGCGCATATTGTCGGCTCGTTTACGGGCACGAATTCTGTATTTGGGCGCGTATTTCTAATCTGAGTCACTCGTCCGACGACTAATCTTTCCTGCCTTTCACTCTCGTCATCGTCGATGACGTGAGTTCGGAATTGTGACTCTAGTGATTGTGCCATTATTTCCGCCTTATCGTGATCTTCGTACACTAGACCGTTCACGCCGTGGAGTGGCCTGTTCTCTCTGGTGGGGGTTTTCCGCTGCCGGGCTATTCGCCAGATCTTGCGTTTGCTGCTCTCTGTTTCGGCGGTTTGTAATATCTCCTCCCAGCAGCGGCTCCTGTGCTCCTGCAGTCGGAGTTTCACCTGATCCTCCAGTCGCCGCAGCCGGCGGCGGTCAGCTGGGTCGCGGTGACGCTGCCACAGCTTACGCAACCTGCGTTTGGCGACTATGAGGTCCCAGATGTCAGGGGGCAGGTCCCTGGCGCCAGGCTCTGTGGTGAGCCTGACGCTTGTAGCGCGAGCACAGGCGTGGAGGGTGTCTGTGAAGTTGGTGATTGCTTCGTCTATCTCTTCTTTTGTTTCCATCTGTGGGATTTCCTCCACGTGCTCACCCACCAGGTATTTGTATCGGTCCCAATTTGTTATTACTTCTGTTTTTGCCATCCTCCCGGCTTCGTCTTCGACACTGGCTATGTCCAGAACGACCGGGTTGTGGTCAGAGTTCAGCTCGTAGTGCACAGTGACTGTCGCGTCGAGAGCAAAGTTTTTAACGACAAAAATATCCAGGATATCCGGGTTTTTTGTCGGGTCCGCAGGGATATGCGTAGGCTCGTCGGGTGCGATGACGCTGAGGGCGGCACGCCTCTCGACGAGTCCATGCAATCTCACACCACTTCTGTTCTCGGCGCGGCAGCCAAAGGCCATATGTTTCGAGTTTAGGTCCCCTCCCATAATCACACGAGCGCCAGTACCCAGCAGAGCCTGAAGGTCCTGTGTCAGTATGGTGGTGCCCGGGGGGTGATAGGTGGAGATGATGGTGTATGGTGTGTTTTGAATTTTGATTTCTATACCGGCTGCCTCGATGCTGGGTGTCTGCGGTAGGTCCACTGTGCGGAAACACCTTCTGCCTTTTACAAGGACCGCCACTCCGCCGCGCTCGCGGCCTACGCGGTCTACTCTATGGATGGAGTAATTTCTCACATAAAAGCGGTCCTTGGGCTTAAGGTGGGTTTCCGTCAGGCACACAACGTCGATCGCATGCCGGTCTAGAAACTCCTCTAGGATATGTTTCTGTGTTTTTACGCCATTGGCGTTAAAAGTTAAAATGGTGAACTTCCTGGATCTAGGGGGATCCATTAAAAGCGTCGAATAATGAAATTGCTCCCTCTGCGAGGGCCATGAATTTACTTAGGCCATCAGGCGCCGCCCGCACGCGCGCCATGGTGTCCCTAATTGTAAACATGATGTTTGTCAGGCTGAAGCCCGCAAACAGTTGGCGCAGCTCGTCAAAGACGCCGAGCGGCGTCCCTGGCTGCTGGCCGGCAGCCGACTGAGGCGGCGCGGCAGCTGCGGGCGCCTCAGTGCGCTGGTGACGTGGAGGGGGAGGCCAGGCGGCAGCTGCCGTCGGGGCGCGTGGTGGGGGAAGCGAGGGAAAGGCATCTCGCCCCGGCACAGTCGCTCTCCGGCTGCTGGCGGAGGCAGAGCTAGCTGCCTGCACGTTGGCCGCAGATGTGAGCGGCGGCGTCGTAGAGGCGGAAGCGCCTCGAGACAGGGCTGCACCGTTTGCCGACCGAGGGGGGCGGGTGGACATCAATTGTATTCGTGTGGGGCATCGGCTGTAGTTCGCCGGGTGATCGCCCCCACATAGGGCGCATTTTGCCGGGGTTGCACGGCTCTTCTTACATGTGTTTGTCAAGTGTGGGCCGGCACACTTGACGCACTTTGGAGGGTGGTGACACTGCTCTGCAGAGTGAAACAACTGCTGGCATTGGTGGCACTGGACAGGACCTTCAGGTTGGCGATACCTCTCTACCGTAACCTTGCAGTTCATGAACAGCTCGATTTTTAGTAGTTCTCTATTTCTCTCGTCCGGGTGTAATATTACTTTGAAGGAAGCTCTCTTCCTGCGCCCCTCTCCCGGGTTGCTCGGGTCAGATGCCTTGGTCTCCTGTTTGACCTCGATAACCCTGAAGTGACGCGCAAGGAGAAGCTCCTTTATCTCCGCGGGATCAGTGTCACTGGGGAGACCTTTGATCACCGCCTTGTACGAGTTTTTCTCAGTGACCGGGTAGGTGTGATAGGGTATTTTTTTCTGAGTGAAATAGGCTGTAAGAAATCTGTAGTCGGGCAGGGTAGACGGTTGAAATTTTACGGAGGACCCCCTGCATGAGGTATTTAGTCCTCCTTTTAGTTGAGGGGCGACCTCCTTTATGATTTTCATCGTACCGTTTACGATTGTGGCAAGAATTGGGGGGACCTTTTCCCGCTTCGGCCTCGATTGCGCTTGCGCGCCCGAGGTCGAGGAACGAGTAGGCATTGTTTCAGTCGTTTCCGCTCCGTCGGTGTCAATCGGAGCGAAACTATTTGATGTTGGTATGTTTGCGATGACTGCTTCACCCCCTACTTCCATGTCATCACTCACAGGTTGCTCTGTTTCCTCAGCGAGCCGGCTTGGGGCCGGACGCTTAGGCGCTGGCATTACGTCCGAGTCTTGTACGCGTGTTTTTGCTTTGCTAATGGCTGAAGTTGGTTGGCCGCGGGTACCCAGTGACTGGGTGCCGCAGCGGACTGGGGCTTTGGGCTTACCCAAGATGACTGTGTCAGCGGAACTTGAAGTCTGACATTTACTGCCCAGGGGCACTGGTTGTTCGTTCGTTGGCACCGTTAGGTATCCCCGAACAGCGCCAGCCCTACCATTGACTGCACGCGGGTTACCGGGTAGTACCACGGACCCTGGCGCAGGAATTTCCCTACTCTTGGAGGAGCAGGGAGGATGCCCTGCGGCAGTATCTGGATGATTCACGTCTGAGGCAGATCAGACGACCGGTGAACTAGAAAGCCACGGCCCTCGCCGCCACCGCGCTGCCAGTAGACCGGCAGCCGCTGCACGACAAAGGGACCACGTAAGCGTCCTACCACGACAAATTTGCGGCGCAATCGCTAAGCGTGCGCACCCACACACGACAATTTTTGCTTGCGTTGTGCACGCACAACGCACACGACAAATTTTGCTGTGCTACGGCTAGCGTAGCGCTCCCAAGGGATCTCCCAGCAGCGCGCGGCAGTATAGCGTCCGCTCACGGCCGATCCACCCCCTCGAATGAGCGGGCCAGCAGAGAATCACAAGGCCCAGCCAGTGTCGCGGGCGGGCGCGGACGGCCGAGAGAGCGGCCGCCACTCTGCGCGCCGCCGCGCCGCGCCTCCCGCGCTTGCTACCGCCCAACGTCCGACAGCCTGTGCGGAGCAGCCCCAAACCTGCGCCACAACCGCCCGCGCCTTTCAAACCACCGAGGATGGGGCTACACACAGCCACACCACAGTCGCCAACCAGTCGCCACGGCAGCGCCGCAAACCACGGCCAAACTGCAGCTACCGCGCGCTACAGCCTGGGTCGGCCCGCCGAGAATCGCCGCCCCCGCCCAAATGCCGCCCCCACAGCCCCAGCCGACGACCCGCCACAATGGCCAAACCTTCGGCAAAACTCCCACACCGTCGCCGCGGCAGCCCGGCCAGCGCGGCCGGCGCCACAGCCACACAAGCCGAGGCGTGCGGCGATGACGGCCGTGCAAACGCGCCTCCGCCGCCCCATCGCCTTCCGTCGCCCTCCCGCCGTTTCCCGATCGGCCCGCAGCCGTCGGGCCACATCGCGCGCCGTCCTCCTCCTCTCGCCCGCCAACATTCACAGCCGTTTCTCAACAATTGCCCGCCGCAAACGGACGCCGCCTGCGCAACAGGCGCCGCCGCCCCTCGCCGCTTCCGACCCGACCCAACCCCTCGACCGAGGCAAACCGCAATCCGAATCTACAGACCAACCCAATCTGCCGTCAAGCACACACGACAGCCGACCTTACACGTTACGCGTTACACATTACGTTTACACGTCTACGTTAGGTTAGGTTAGGTGGACGTGGGTTAGGTTAAGGGGACTTGGGTTAGGTTAAGCGTCAAACTTAGGTTAAGCATTCAAACACGTCAGGCGTCAGAGGTTAGGTTAGGTTAGGTTAGGTTAGGTTAGGTTACACGTTAGGTTAAGGGGTCAGTGCTAGGTTAAGAAGCGTCAAACGTAGGTTAAAAAAGCGTTCAAACGTGAGGCGTGAGCCGGACAGCTTACCTTACGTAGACGTTAGGGGCTCACAGGCTGAGCTCACCTCGCCACACCACAGGTTCGGTTCGGTTCGGTTCGGTTCGCTCGGCTCAGCGTAAAGCGCCGAGGTCAGGGTTACGTTCGTTCACCTTCGGGCGCCACACTTTCGGTTGAAAGGTCGCGACGGGACGACGTCGGCAGGCACGCCGCAAACGAACAAAAACGTACAGACGACGTCGGAAACCGCCGACAGACGGGGGAGCAGCACGACCACGACCAGACACCGAGCGCGAACGAGACACACGCGAACCACCCCCACCGGCCAAAGGGCACCACACAACAACCCAGAGCACCACGTGTCGACACCAGAGCAACCCGCCGCTCACGCGACATGGCTGGCACCGAAGGGCAACCGCCCGCAACTGCGCTTTCCGCGCCGGCCCGGATGCACGTCGTGCTACAACAACACCACTACCGTACACAGCCGCTGTTCACAACATCACTATCAATGGCGCGCCCGCGGCTCGCCGCCGTCGCAGTCGCAGCCCCAACGCCAGCACTTTTGCACCACCATTCACACGCACCGCAACACAGCTCGCCGACACAGCCGAACAAAACAAACACCACACAACAACAGCAACAACGCCGCCGCCTCTACTTGTGCCGGCGACCCACCCCGCCGATGGCGCACCTTTCGCCAGCCGGCAATCGACACACACGCACCCACCCACCGGGGCCCAGTGCAAAAAAAAAACAAAAAAAAACACACAAAAACAAAAAAACAAAACAACACAAACGACACGGGAAGCGCACACCGCCACTTCGCGCGCACGCCACCAACCAGTCGTCGTCTCAAAATAACAAACACAAACAAAATAAACTAACAACTAGGGCAACACAAAACAAAAACGCCTCGCACGAACCGCCCACAAAAAGGACAAGCACACGCACAGCCTCTGCTGACGACCACGACGCAGCGGCACGCTGCTCCTGTCCCGCGCCACGCGCCCCGCGCCCCGCGCCCCACTCGATTCGCGACACCGTCAACGACGGGCTCGCTTCCCGCAACCTACCACCTTTCCGCCACGACGCACAGCCCCAGCCCCACCCGACGACTGCACTTTCACCACCGCCTCCCCCTTCCCCCCCAAAACACACACACACAGCCAGCCAAAAACGCACTCGCGACCCACACATGCACGTGCATCGGCACACGCCAACCAGTCAACGTCGACAACCACACGCAAGGCTCGAAACGAAAACGAAACCGGCGTCCTTCCACGTTGCCATCAAGCTACGCGACACAAGACACAAGGAACCAACACAACAGCCGGCCCCACTAATTCCCACTCTCACGCCGCAAAAAGCACACCGAAACCGCCAAACACGCACGCACATTCCCCTTCGCACTGACACCACCGACCGGCTCGCTACCACACACCTCTCGGCAGCCGTTTCACGCCAATTCGCCACACCGCCCACACAGTCGACAAGCGCCCGCCCTGTACGGCACACGCAACGACGCAGCGCAGCAAAGGGCGCCCGCAACACATACCTCTCCGCCGCCCGACGCGCCAACCGCCACACCACACCGCCAGCCACTCGCAAATTGTGCACTGCCACCAGCCACACGTCCAACACGCCGCGCCGCCTCCGGCCACCCGCCAGGGGGCGCTCACGTCCGCGACAACAGCGCGGCCCGCCGGGCCGGGCCGGGCCGAACCGAACCGAGCCGCCGCTGCTCTGCACTCGGCACGGCCACACCCTGCTGCAGACCGGGCTCGTCCCTCTGTACGCGTCTGCCTGCGCATCAACACAACACGACCTTTTTTTTTTTTTTTTTTTTTTTTCCTCTCTACCGCCAACCCTTCTTCTCGCGTTTTACTCGTTGTTGCAGCAGCGGCGCACACCTACACATCCACAGCCCCAGCCGAGCCGGCCTCACCTCAGGGCCCGCCGCCAGCGTCTCCTCCTCGGGCACAGGTGCGGTGCTGTGGCCGCCCATCCAACCGCATTGCTGGCCGTCCAGCCACCAGGCGTTCCCACTGCCGCGAGCCACGCCGCGCACCGACCCTGCTGCAGAAAACGAAGCATAGCCAGAGACCGACCGATACACAAAGCAAGCCGTCGCCTCGCCTCTTGTCCTTCCTGCCTTCCTTCCGCCCCCGCCCTTCTCACACCACCGCCTCTCCACTTTCGCCCCCCCCCCCTCCTTTTTTTTTTTTTTTTTTGTTGTTTTCTTCTTTCTTTCTTTCTTTCTTTGGCCCTCTCTCCTTCCCGCCATGGCGGTTACGGCACCGCCTGCAGCGGCAGATTGTTTGCGCCCACACGCCTACTCCTACCACCATTAACCTTGCCCTGCCCTGCCCTGCCCATCAACGTCGCAGTCGAACCGACGCTTGCCAACACACTGCCCACGTTCCTTTCTCTTTTCGGCCTACGCCCATTACGCGCCGCCGCCACAGCACCTTCCCTTCCCACAACACACCGACGTCATCACACGCACCCAACACAGGGGCCACGACCGTGTTCCTCGCCCACTCCCATCCCGCACGGTACGCACATTCCCAACTACTACCGCGCACCCTCCCTTTCCAATCTGTGTGTCTCTGTGTCTGTGTCCTGTCCGCGCGTGACGCCTCTCAACATCCGCCGTCCCCCGTCCCGTTTTCGCCCCCATGCCGTCGTCGCGCCGCCTCCTCCCCGTCCACCGCCGCCCCTGTCCGCCCCGCACCACACCATACACCGCTGCTTGTCCCGGCCGTTGCCACCAAAGGCGCCGACCGCAAACGCGCCACGCCGCAGCCCCCGTGCGTCTCGCGCTCGCTTGCATCTCCGTGCCGACGCTGCCTCTCTTCCCGCTCGCACTCGACCTCGACAACACAGTCTTTGGCTCCGCCACTGCGTGTTCCGGTGGTACGCACGCTGCAACACGTATGTATTCATTACCAGAGCGATGGCGAGGCATGACAGCATCTCTGTCTGACCAGAGAGTTCTTTATCGCTGCTAGTCGGCGCTTGGACCGCGCCAGACGACAGTAGTGGCACGCACCGGGTCGCCAGGAACAGTTGTTATATATATTGTAGCGCGAGTCGGGAGAGGTAGTAGTCGGTCGACAGTAGTAGCGGGTGGACGGTTGTACTGAGCGGGCGTCGGCGGCGTGCTCTGCTCGTCTCGCGACTCTGGTCACGGTTCGGGACGATGTATAGTATATTGTGTGTTATAATCAAAAGGTGGTGTGACGCTGCATTGCGCAAATCTGATAACGTATGTTCATTGTACTTATTTCGTTCAACAACAAAAGCCCCACTATTACTTTTTTTCTAAAGTAACTTTTGTCTCTTAACGAAAAACATTCACTTTTTAAAGACTACTTCCTATGGCATTTCCCTCCAAGGAGTGCAATTAATTACCAGCCAGCACTCATTCATTGCACACAGCTGTGTAAGGGGTATCTACAATTGAGGAGCGGATATAAATGCAATTTTTTGTTTTTTTTTTTTTGTGTGTGTGTGTTGTAACCTCCCAGCAAAATTTAAAATAATGGACAATGTTATTTACGGATGCTAATGGACATTGCGCTAATTGTAACCTCGCCCACAATGAGAGGTATTGAAAATGGCAACAAAAATGTGAAATTCGCAATCTGACTCAAATATAAAGTCTTCACACAACATTTAAAAACGTCCGTTCAGTGACAAGAAACTTCAATTAAACCGAAATATCGGTCTTTGGCCCTGTGCAAAACAATCAGAATTAAAGTCTTACCTCCGAATAAATGGATGTCACATTTCTGCTCTGGTTGTTGCGCAGCGCTTGGACGAACTGCATTGCAAATAATAATATTCTCTTTTTTTGTGATTTTAGTGACATTTTTCTTCAAAGAAGTGGAATGAAGTGTGAAGTGCAACGAACTCTTTAGTTCAATAAAAAATTAAATGTTTGAAAAATGCTTTTGAAATAAAAATTATTATTGGGCAACTTGTTGGAGAATAATTACAATAAATACACTTTTTCATTATCTAATGATTATATTAATTAACAGTATACCTTATTCACCATCTTGACCAGTGTTGCCGACCGCCTACATCACACAACCGCACGACTACTGACAGAGTACAGCCCTCAACTACACAGAGCTACGGACTCGCAACGACTACTACTGACTGACTGACTGACTGACTGAGAACCGCTCGCAACACTCGCGCAGTCCAGCGCAAACTCTCTGGTCACAGATGCTACAATGTCTCGCCATCGCTACTATGTTACATACGTGTTTCAGTGTCTTTTTCATTGGGGTAACGATCTTTGGCTCTTTCTATTCTGAATACAGGGCCAAAGGTCAACGCTGCTGCCCTTATACAATTTATCAGGTTTCATTATGTCTGTTGCAATGTTACATACGGTTCACTCTTTCATTAATATTATCGTTGGGTTTGTTTTGTAGGGACGTTAGTTAACATTCTGGCACATTTTTATTATCATCGGACTCTCTGCTATTTGTGCAGGGAGGTTATACCTGGGTCCATTTCCATTTCCATTTACATTTTAATATTGATAGACTTTTTGTTTTCTTTTTTGTTTCTTGTTGTTTTTCCTTCTTTTTTCTTGTTGTTTTTTTTTTGTTTTGTTTTTCCCGCTCTCACCACCACCGCCGCATCACGCCTTCCGTTTTCTTGGTTTCTTTTCTGTTCTTCAACTGCTTCAACATCACCGCGCCCCATTTCCACACCACAGCCATCAGCCTCCAAGACGGGCGGGCGCAGTGTGCCATTTCCGGCGCACGAGCACACCCGTACGGTACTCTCCTCGCCCCCACGCCACCAACAACACAGCGACCACGCGGCTTTCAGGCACGGCACGGCACGGCACGGCACGGCACGGCACGGCACGGCACGGCACGGCACGGCACCGGCGAAATGCGCCGCCCCCGCCCCTCCGCGCATCCGTCCGTCTCGCCACGTTCACTGACAGCCGCGTCTGCGGCTACACCACGACAACCACAACACAACACCGCTCCCCTCCCTGGCAACTCACATTGTTTTTCTCCTCCTCTTTTGCACAAACCACAACGCCGAGCACAGGCGCAAGCCACCCACACCGCGCCCCTCCCCGTCCCGTCTTTGGCCGCCGCTCCTCGTTTCCTCGTTTGCCCCCTCCCATCTCCCGAAATGCCATGCCAGCAGCGTTACGCATGCCCCTCCCACATGCAGGGCACGCCCACCTCCAAACACTGCCAATTCACGGACGCACGCACACACACACACACACACACACACACACACACACACACACTCACTCACTCACTTTCTCGACACCTTTCTGTACGGAGGGTGCGTCATCTCGACCGTGACAGAGTGACGGCAACTATCGACGATCCATTTCCCCCCACTGGTAAAACATGTCCACTAACACCTACATACATCATTCAAGTACACAGACAATAGCATACACACAATGGGAGGGCACACGAACATGGACGGCACGGCACTGTCATACACTCTTCCTCAGAACCATATCAACAAACGTTACGTACATCCGGGAAAGCGAAAGCGAACGCGAACGCGAAAGCGAAAGCGAAAGCAAAAGCAAAAGCAAAGGCAAAGCCCAATGCAGCCGTCAAAGGTAACGTTCACCACGGCAGACACTTGCAGCCGCGCCGCCGTTAAACGCATTTCAGTGCGGCTCCAATACGCCTCCGACACGGGAACGTTCCGTTGCTCTACGAATGCGTTTCTCCCCTTTTTCCCTTCCTCTCTCTTTTGCCCCCCCTCCTTGCACTCTTGCCTCCTTCCTCACGTTCTGCCCAGACATTCGACCGATCAAAGTCAACCTTTCGTTACCGTTCTCAGCGCGACGGTGTACAACAGTATGACGGGTGTGCCCAAGACTTCGGTTCAGTTGCGTGACGCCGGTCTATCGCGCCGATCGACAGTTACTCAGGGGGCGACGGATCGGACCACGTCACCGACACACAAAACACTTTCAAACAAACAAATACATACCGGATGGACACAGACAAACACGTGTACAGACATTCGCCAAACAAACGACCGCCGCCGCCGCCGCCGCCGCCGCCGCCGTCGTCGTCTAGCGTCGCGCTTACTGTACTGCACTGGACACGCGTGCATCTTGAATGACGACATCGGTGTGCGTGCGTCGTACGCAATCAGTCAGACACGGCTATCAAACATCAGAGTCGAATGGTACATCATCGTGCGTGTCGCCGTACACGTACAGTACAATACAACAACAATGCGTCTTAATGGCACGTTCATTTCAACGTCACTCACACACCTCCACGCTGCAGTTACGTCGCACCATTGTCAAACTCGGCGTACAGCAAAGGGAATAGTGGGCGGCAAACAAAACCAAACAAAAACATTTCACATTTCACCCTCGCCATGTATGATGTGCAAAAAAACAAACCCGCAAACGGCCGTCGTTACGGTGACACAAAAGTCGCCGATCGCACAGTCCCCCCTCGCAGACGGGTAACACACACACACACACACACACACACACACACACACACACACACACACACACACACACACCAACAACACCAACGGGTCAAAAACCACGCCAACGAGGCGTGCCACCATTCCACGCCACGGCGACCAACCTCGTGGCCGTACCCCGCGCAACACGCTTTGACGCGCCCCCCCACCCACAATCAAAATGCACACATACATCACAGCCGTCCACACAAACAACAACAACAACAATTCCGCCCTTCCCGCAAAAGGCAAGTTGGTGGCCCTGAAAAGGGCCGTTTTGCCGCTCTCGCAACGGAGGAGCCTTCTCCATCCTTCCTTCCTTCCATTCCAGAGCCACCTCCTTACTTGGAGCTCGTGTACTTGGTCACCGCCTTCGTGCCCTCGCTCACGGCGTGCTTGGCCAGCTCGCCAGGCAGCAACAGCCGCACAGCGGTCTGGATCTCGCGGGACGTGATGGTCGAGCGCTTGTTGTAGTGCGCCAGGCGAGAAGCCTCGGCCGCAATGCGCTCGAAAATGTCGTTCACGAAGCTGTTCATGATGCTCATCGCCTTCGACGAGATGCCCGTGTCAGGGTGCACCTGCTTCAGCACCTTGTAGATGTAGATGGCATAGCTCTCCTTCCTCTTGCGCTTCTTCTTCTTGTCGCCCTTCGAAATGTTCTTCTGCGCCTTGCCAGCCTTCTTGGCGGCCTTCCCGCTAGTCTTGGGCGGCATCTCGAACCAACGTACGGCAGCAGCAACACCAGTAGCAAGCGCTCCGCTCTAGTCAGCGTCTCCCCACACAGTGGCACCCGCCGCCAGCCGCCGCCGCACCTTTACCAGCTCGCCCTGTTGCGGCCGCCGACCAATGGGGCGCGCGCGCAACCGGCCGCCGCACCCGAGCCCATAAAGCACCCCCCACCCCGGCTGCGCCGGCACGCACTCCGCTGCTCGACTCGCTGCCGCTCGCACCGGTCGTTTTCGTTTCCGTTTCGTGTGCACCGTCGCTAGCCCATCGCCATGTCCGGACGCGGAAAGGGAGGCAAAGTCAAGGGCAAGTCAAAGTCCCGCTCAAGCAGGGCTGGGCTCCAGTTCCCGGTCGGCAGAATCCACCGCCTCCTGCGCAAGGGAAACTACGCAGAGCGCGTCGGCGCCGGGGCGCCCGTCTACCTCGCCGCCGTCATGGAGTACCTCGCGGCTGAGGTGCTCGAGCTGGCCGGAAACGCGGCCCGCGACAACAAGAAGACGCGCATCATCCCGCGCCACCTGCAGCTTGCCATCCGCAACGACGAGGAGCTCAACAAGCTCCTGTCGGGCGTCACCATCGCACAGGGTGGTGTCCTGCCCAACATCCAGGCCGTCCTGCTGCCAAAGAAGACCGAGAAGAAGGCCTAAAGGAGGCCAGGCAATCGCAGCGCCGCGTGCTCCCCTGCACGCAACGCGCTTTGCCGGCTCGGCCCACAACAATCGGCCCTTTTCAGGGCCACCACACAAACCTACGTCCAAAGCAAAATTTCAGTCGTCCTCGCCGCACCTTGTTTTGTTTTAACTTTGCACTGTCACAGCACAGGCCGCCGCCGGCGCACGTCCGCCATCTTGTCGTCCACACAGCCCGTGTGGCCCAACACACACACACACACACACACACACACACACACACATTTTGCACGGTCGCAGTCGCCTTCCAAACCGACAACGGCAGCAATAATGACCATTGTTGTTAAAGGGAGGGCGTGTCGACACACCGCCCTCCACTCCCGCGCGCAACGGCCGTCGACACGAACGAAACAGCTGATCCGGCCGCCTATGCCCACACGCCTTGCCTCGGAAACCCCAACGCCGCCGCAAACAAACACACAGAGCCAAACCACGCAAGCAAATAATCACCGCCTCTCGCACAACAACACACAGCCCGCCATCTCCGTCGCGATCGATACAAAGACACACAAACCGAAGCAGCTCCACACACAGCCAGCCACATGACACGTTTCCTTTCCTTCTCCCCTCCCAGTCACATCACGTCGCTCAAACGGAAAGAAAGAAAGAAACAAACAAACAAACAACACAGCGCACACACGCAGCAACAACACAGACTCTTTCGCACTTTTCAACTTCCGAACAGTGTGGTGGCCCTGAAAAGGGCCGTTTTCTAGTCTCTCCCACCCACAAGCACGGCCGCGGGAAGGCCAGCGCCCGCTGCGACGCAGCCTAACCGCCGAAACCGTACAGGGTGCGCCCCTGCCTCTTCAGGGCGTACACCACGTCCATGGCCGTCACAGTCTTGCGCTTGGCGTGCTCAGTGTACGTCACCGCGTCGCGGATCACGTTCTCCAGGAACACCTTCAGCACCCCGCGGGTCTCCTCGTAGATCAGACCAGAGATGCGCTTCACGCCGCCCCTGCGAGCCAGGCGGCGGATGGCGGGCTTCGTGATGCCCTGGATGTTGTCGCGCAACACCTTGCGGTGCCGCTTGGCGCCACCCTTGCCGAGCCCCTTTCCTCCCTTGCCGCGGCCTGTCATCCTTCCTTCCTCGGGCAAAGCAAAACGTGCACAAACAGCAGCTGCAGCGGCTGGCGAGTCGGCTACGGTCTGCGCCCAGCGCGCCCGCCGCCCCCCTATATAGACTCTGGCCCGCCCTCCCCCCACCCACGCGCAACCGAGGGCATATAAGCGCAGCACGGAGGCGCGCGGGCCCGTTGTCAAGGCAGCACCGGACGCCGCGCCGCACCTAACCTCCACGCACGCCGCTCCGCTACCGCTACCGCTACCGCTACCGCCATGGCCCGCACAAAGCAAACGGCCCGCAAGTCCACCGGCGGAAAGGCGCCGCGCAAACAGCTCGCCACCAAGGCGGCGAGGAAGAGCGCGCCCGCCACCGGAGGCGTCAAGAAGCCCCACCGCTACAGGCCGGGCACCGTCGCCCTGCGAGAAATCAGGCGCTACCAGAAGAGCACAGAGCTGCTCATCCGCAAGCTGCCATTCCAGCGCCTAGTGCGCGAGATCGCCCAGGACTTCAAGACCGACCTGCGCTTCCAGAGCTCCGCAGTCATGGCCCTGCAGGAGGCCAGCGAGGCCTACCTCGTCGGCCTCTTCGAAGACACCAACCTGTGCGCAATCCACGCCAAGCGCGTCACCATCATGCCCAAGGACATCCAGCTCGCGCGCCGCATCCGCGGCGAGCGCGCCTAAACCGCGCCGCGGCACCGCACCGCACAAACAAAAACGGCCCTTTTCAGGGCCACTAACATCTCTCCGTCGCGAGCAAACTTTGTCGGTCGCCTGCCTCTCGCCCCGCAACCCAAAAACAAAAACCACCACTTCCCGTCCGTCCGCCACACCCGCTCACTCTGCCTGCCTGCTAGCAGCGCGCAACAATCACACATCATCCCTCCCCGGCGCTCAAAGCGCACAATACCCAACGGCCGACGTCACACCGCACGGGTGGCTGGCCGGCCGCCGCTTTCGTTTCGAAAACAAAAAAAACCCGCACTCCACTCCGACGGCCAACGGCCAGGCAGGCGCGCTCGCTCGCTCTACACGCCACCGAAATCCCCGCCTCCTTCCACATCTCAACGTGCCCCCCGTTGCAAAACATAACACACACAAAGGAACAAAACAAAACAAAGACCAGACACGACTCGACTCGACAAGACAGACATCCGAGAAGAACGAACGCAGGCAAGCCAACCAACGTATTCAAACAAAACAACGTGACAGAAAACCAACCGTCGGCCGCCGCCACAAACACGGCGACAATCAACCACGACAACAACAACACCGCTTACCGCCGCCCACACCCGCCACCGACCCCCGCAATCCAACCACCACGGCACGCAAACAGCATCCCCACGGGCATACAGACAGACACCCACACCAAACGCAACACGACAATCAAAACCTTCCCCGACGTGCTTTGATGGCCCTGAGAAGGGCCGTTTTGGGCCGCGCGTCTCTTGCGCGCCACTAGACGACGACGGGGGGTGGGGACGACGGAGTCAAGCGCCAAACCCTTCCTTTCCCATCTCTTTCTCCTCTACTCTACTTCTTCTTCTTGGGCGAAGCCTTCGCCTTAGACGGCGTCGTCGCCTTCTTCGGGCGCGGCGCCTTCGGCTTCTTCGTCGGAACCTTGGCGGCCTTCTTCGCCTTCGACGGCGACTTGGCCTTGGCCGGCTTGGCCGCAGCCGCCTTCTTCGCACCCGCGGGAGCGGCCGACGCCGCAGACGCCTTCTTGGCGGCGCCCGCCTTCCGACCGGTCGCCGCCTTCACGCCACCAGCCTTCTTTGCGCCGGCCGCACGGGCGCCCTTCTTCTCCTTGCTGGCCGGAGCGGCGCGCTTCTTCTTGGCACCGCCAGCACGAGCCTTGCCGCCCTCGGCCGCCCCCCCGCCGCCGGCGCCGGCAAGCTTGAACGAGCCGGACGCGCCCTTCCCCTTCGTCTGCACCAGCTCGCCCGCCACGACGGCCGACTTGAGGTACTTCTTGATAAACGGCGCCAGCTTCTCCGCGTCCAGCTTGTAGTGCGCGGCTATGTACTTCTTGATCGCCTGCAGCGACGACCCGCCGCGCTCCTTCAGACTCTTGATGGCGGCCGTCACCATCTCAGAGGTGCGCGGGTGCGCAGGCTTGGCGCGCGGCTTCTTCGCAGACGACGCAGACTTGGCCTTCTTCGTCGTGCCGGTGGCGGCGGGTGCCGCAGCAGTCTCGTTCGTAGCCGCCTGATCTGCCATTTCGACGACGCGCGTAACACACAGCGAGAGCGAGCGGGACGGCAGGCACGCAAGCACAGCACAGCAGCAGAGCAGAGAATCACAAGGCCCAGCCAGTGTCGCGGGCGGGCGCGGACGGCCGAGAGAGCGGCCGCCACTCTGCGCGCCGCCGCGCCGCGCCTCCCGCGCTTGCTACCGCCCAACGTCCGACAGCCTGTGCGGAGCAGCCCCAAACCTGCGCCACAACCGCCCGCGCCTTTCAAACCACCGAGGATGGGGCTACACACAGCCACACCACAGTCGCCAACCAGTCGCCACGGCAGCGCCGCAAACCACGGCCAAACTGCAGCTACCGCGCGCTACAGCCTGGGTCGGCCCGCCGAGAATCGCCGCCCCCGCCCAAATGCCGCCCCCACAGCCCCAGCCGACGACCCGCCACAATGGCCAAACCTTCGGCAAAACTCCCACACCGTCGCCGCGGCAGCCCGGCCAGCGCGGCCGGCGCCACAGCCACACAAGCCGAGGCGTGCGGCGATGACGGCCGTGCAAACGCGCCTCCGCCGCCCCATCGCCTTCCGTCGCCCTCCCGCCGTTTCCCGATCGGCCCGCAGCCGTCGGGCCACATCGCGCGCCGTCCTCCTCCTCTCGCCCGCCAACATTCACAGCCGTTTCTCAACAATTGCCCGCCGCAAACGGACGCCGCCTGCGCAACAGGCGCCGCCGCCCCTCGCCGCTTCCGACCCGACCCAACCCCTCGACCGAGGCAAACCGCAATCCGAATCTACAGACCAACCCAATCTGCCGTCAAGCACACACGACAGCCGACCTTACACGTTACGCGTTACACATTACGTTTACACGTCTACGTTAGGTTAGGTTAGGTGGACGTGGGTTAGGTTAAGGGGACTTGGGTTAGGTTAAGCGTCAAACTTAGGTTAAGCATTCAAACACGTCAGGCGTCAGAGGTTAGGTTAGGTTAGGTTAGGTTAGGTTAGGTTACACGTTAGGTTAAGGGGTCAGTGCTAGGTTAAGAAGCGTCAAACGTAGGTTAAAAAAGCGTTCAAACGTGAGGCGTGAGCCGGACAGCTTACCTTACGTAGACGTTAGGGGCTCACAGGCTGAGCTCACCTCGCCACACCACAGGTTCGGTTCGGTTCGGTTCGGTTCGCTCGGCTCAGCGTAAAGCGCCGAGGTCAGGGTTACGTTCGTTCACCTTCGGGCGCCACACTTTCGGTTGAAAGGTCGCGACGGGACGACGTCGGCAGGCACGCCGCAAACGAACAAAAACGTACAGACGACGTCGGAAACCGCCGACAGACGGGGGAGCAGCACGACCACGACCAGACACCGAGCGCGAACGAGACACACGCGAACCACCCCCACCGGCCAAAGGGCACCACACAACAACCCAGAGCACCACGTGTCGACACCAGAGCAACCCGCCGCTCACGCGACATGGCTGGCACCGAAGGGCAACCGCCCGCAACTGCGCTTTCCGCGCCGGCCCGGATGCACGTCGTGCTACAACAACACCACTACCGTACACAGCCGCTGTTCACAACATCACTATCAATGGCGCGCCCGCGGCTCGCCGCCGTCGCAGTCGCAGCCCCAACGCCAGCACTTTTGCACCACCATTCACACGCACCGCAACACAGCTCGCCGACACAGCCGAACAAAACAAACACCACACAACAACAGCAACAACGCCGCCGCCTCTACTTGTGCCGGCGACCCACCCCGCCGATGGCGCACCTTTCGCCAGCCGGCAATCGACACACACGCACCCACCCACCGGGGCCCAGTGCAAAAAAAAAACAAAAAAAAACACACAAAAACAAAAAAACAAAACAACACAAACGACACGGGAAGCGCACACCGCCACTTCGCGCGCACGCCACCAACCAGTCGTCGTCTCAAAATAACAAACACAAACAAAATAAACTAACAACTAGGGCAACACAAAACAAAAACGCCTCGCACGAACCGCCCACAAAAAGGACAAGCACACGCACAGCCTCTGCTGACGACCACGACGCAGCGGCACGCTGCTCCTGTCCCGCGCCACGCGCCCCGCGCCCCGCGCCCCACTCGATTCACAACTCACGCGACACCGTCAACGACGGGCTCGCTTCCCGCAACCTACCACCTTTCCGCCACGACGCACAGCCCCAGCCCCACCCGACGACTGCACTTTCACCACCGCCTCCCCCTTCCCCCCCAAAACACACACACACAGCCAGCCAAAAACGCACTCGCGACCCACACATGCACGTGCATCGGCACACGCCAACCAGTCAACGTCGACAACCACACGCAAGGCTCGAAACGAAAACGAAACCGGCGTCCTTCCACGTTGCCATCAAGCTACGCGACACAAGACACAAGGAACCAACACAACAGCCGGCCCCACTAATTCCCACTCTCACGCCGCAAAAAGCACACCGAAACCGCCAAACACGCACGCACATTCCCCTTCGCACTGACACCACCGACCGGCTCGCTACCACACACCTCTCGGCAGCCGTTTCACGCCAATTCGCCACACCGCCCACACAGTCGACAAGCGCCCGCCCTGTACGGCACACGCAACGACGCAGCGCAGCAAAGGGCGCCCGCAACACATACCTCTCCGCCGCCCGACGCGCCAACCGCCACACCACACCGCCAGCCACTCGCAAATTGTGCACTGCCACCAGCCACACGTCCAACACGCCGCGCCGCCTCCGGCCACCCGCCAGGGGGCGCTCACGTCCGCGACAACAGCGCGGCCCGCCGGGCCGGGCCGGGCCGAACCGAACCGAGCCGCCGCTGCTCTGCACTCGGCACGGCCACACCCTGCTGCAGACCGGGCTCGTCCCTCTGTACGCGTCTGCCTGCGCATCAACACAACACGACCTTTTTTTTTTTTTCCTCTCTACCGCCAACCCTTCTTCTCGCGTTTTACTCGTTGTTGCAGCAGCGGCGCACACCTACACATCCACAGCCCCAGCCGAGCCGGCCTCACCTCAGGGCCCGCCGCCAGCGTCTCCTCCTCGGGCACAGGTGCGGTGCTGTGGCCGCCCATCCAACCGCATTGCTGGCCGTCCAGCCACCAGGCGTTCCCACTGCCGCGAGCCACGCCGCGCACCGACCCTGCTGCAGAAAACGAAGCATAGCCAGAGACCGACCGATACACAAAGCAAGCCGTCGCCTCGCCTCTTGTCCTTCCTGCCTTCCTTCCGCCCCCGCCCTTCTCACACCACCGCCTCTCCACTTTCGCCCCCCCCCCCCCTCCTTTTTTTTTTTTTTTTGTTGTTTTCTTCTTTCTTTCTTTCTTTCTTTGGCCCTCTCTCCTTCCCGCCATGGCGGTTACGGCACCGCCTGCAGCGGCAGATTGTTTGCGCCCACACGCCTACTCCTACCACCATTAACCTTGCCCTGCCCTGCCCTGCCCATCAACGTCGCAGTCGAACCGACGCTTGCCAACACACTGCCCACGTTCCTTTCTCTTTTCGGCCTACGCCCATTACGCGCCGCCGCCACAGCACCTTCCCTTCCCACAACACACCGACGTCATCACACGCACCCAACACAGGGGCCACGACCGTGTTCCTCGCCCACTCCCATCCCGCACGGTACGCACATTCCCAACTACTACCGCGCACCCTCCCTTTCCAATCTGTGTGTCTCTGTGTCTGTGTCCTGTCCGCGCGTGACGCCTCTCAACATCCGCCGTCCCCCGTCCCGTTTTCGCCCCCATGCCGTCGTCGCGCCGCCTCCTCCCCGTCCACCGCCGCCCCTGTCCGCCCCGCACCACACCATACACCGCTGCTTGTCCCGGCCGTTGCCACCAAAGGCGCCGACCGCAAACGCGCCACGCCGCAGCCCCCGTGCGTCTCGCGCTCGCTTGCATCTCCGTGCCGACGCTGCCTCTCTTCCCGCTCGCACTCGACCTCGACAACACAGTCTTTGGCTCCGCCACTGCGTGTTCCGGTGGTACGCACGCTGCAACACGTATGTATTCATTACCAGAGCGATGGCGAGGCATGACAGCATCTCTGTCTGACCAGAGAGTTCTTTATCGCTGCTAGTCGGCGCTTGGACCGCGCCAGACGACAGTAGTGGCACGCACCGGGTCGCCAGGAACAGTTGTTATATATATTGTAGCGCGAGTCGGGAGAGGTAGTAGTCGGTCGACAGTAGTAGCGGGTGGACGGTTGTACTGAGCGGGCGTCGGCGGCGTGCTCTGCTCGTCTCGCGACTCTGGTCACGGTTCGGGACGATGTATAGTATATTGTGTGTTATAATCAAAAGGTGGTGTGACGCTGCATTGCGCAAATCTGATAACGTATGTTCATTGTACTTATTTCGTTCAACAACAAAAGCCCCACTATTACTTTTTTTCTAAAGTAACTTTTGTCTCTTAACGAAAAACATTCACTTTTTAAAGACTACTTCCTATGGCATTTCCCTCCAAGGAGTGCAATTAATTACCAGCCAGCACTCATTCATTGCACACAGCTGTGTAAGGGGTATCTACAATTGAGGAGCGGATATAAATGCAATTTTTTGTTTTTTTTTTTTGTGTGTGTGTGTTGTAACCTCCCAGCAAAATTTAAAATAATGGACAATGTTATTTACGGATGCTAATGGACATTGCGCTAATTGTAACCTCGCCCACAATGAGAGGTATTGAAAATGGCAACAAAAATGTGAAATTCGCAATCTGACTCAAATATAAAGTCTTCACACAACATTTAAAAACGTCCGTTCAGTGACAAGAAACTTCAATTAAACCGAAATATCGGTCTTTGGCCCTGTGCAAAACAATCAGAATTAAAGTCTTACCTCCGAATAAATGGATGTCACATTTCTGCTCTGGTTGTTGCGCAGCGCTTGGACGAACTGCATTGCAAATAATAATATTCTCTTTTTTTGTGATTTTAGTGACATTTTTCTTCAAAGAAGTGGAATGAAGTGTGAAGTGCAACGAACTCTTTAGTTCAATAAAAAATTAAATGTTTGAAAAATGCTTTTGAAATAAAAATTATTATTGGGCAACTTGTTGGAGAATAATTACAATAAATACACTTTTTCATTATCTAATGATTATATTAATTAACAGTATACCTTATTCACCATCTTGACCAGTGTTGCCGACCGCCTACATCACACAACCGCACGACTACTGACAGAGTACAGCCCTCAACTACACAGAGCTACGGACTCGCAACGACTACTACTGACTGACTGACTGACTGACTGAGAACCGCTCGCAACACTCGCGCAGTCCAGCGCAAACTCTCTGGTCACAGATGCTACAATGTCTCGCCATCGCTACTATGTTACATACGTGTTTCAGTGTCTTTTTCATTGGGGTAACGATCTTTGGCTCTTTCTATTCTGAATACAGGGCCAAAGGTCAACGCTGCTGCCCTTATACAATTTATCAGGTTTCATTATGTCTGTTGCAATGTTACATACGGTTCACTCTTTCATTAATATTATCGTTGGGTTTGTTTTGTAGGGACGTTAGTTAACATTCTGGCACATTTTTATTATCATCGGACTCTCTGCTATTTGTGCAGGGAGGTTATACCTGGGTCCATTTCCATTTCCATTTACATTTTAATATTGATAGACTTTTTGTTTTCTTTTTTGTTTCTTGTTGTTTTTCCTTCTTTTTTCTTGTTGTTTTTTTTTTGTTTTGTTTTTCCCGCTCTCACCACCACCGCCGCATCACGCCTTCCGTTTTCTTGGTTTCTTTTCTGTTCTTCAACTGCTTCAACATCACCGCGCCCCATTTCCACACCACAGCCATCAGCCTCCAAGACGGGCGGGCGCAGTGTGCCATTTCCGGCGCACGAGCACACCCGTACGGTACTCTCCTCGCCCCCACGCCACCAACAACACAGCGACCACGCGGCTTTCAGGCACGGCACGGCACGGCACGGCACGGCACGGCACGGCACGGCATGGCACGGCACGGCACGGCACGGCACCGGCGAAATGCGCCGCCCCCGCCCCTCCGCGCATCCGTCCGTCTCGCCACGTTCACTGACAGCCGCGTCTGCGGCTACACCACGACAACCACAACACAACACCGCTCCCCTCCCTGGCAACTCACATTGTTTTTCTCCTCCTCTTTTGCACAAACCACAACGCCGAGCACAGGCGCAAGCCACCCACACCGCGCCCCTCCCCGTCCCGTCTTTGGCCGCCGCTCCTCGTTTCCTCGTTTGCCCCCTCCCATCTCCCGAAATGCCATGCCAGCAGCGTTACGCATGCCCCTCCCACATGCAGGGCACGCCCACCTCCAAACACTGCCAATTCACGGACGCACGCACACACACACACACACACACACACACACACACACACACACTCACTCACTCACTCACTTTCTCGACACCTTTCTGTACGGAGGGTGCGTCATCTCGACCGTGACAGAGTGACGGCAACTATCGACGATCCATTTCCCCCCACTGGTAAAACATGTCCACTAACACCTACATACATCATTCAAGTACACAGACAATAGCATACACACAATGGGAGGGCACACGAACATGGACGGCACGGCACTGTCATACACTCTTCCTCAGAACCATATCAACAAACGTTACGTACATCCGGGAAAGCGAAAGCGAACGCGAACGCGAAAGCGAAAGCGAAAGCAAAAGCAAAAGCAAAGGCAAAGCCCAATGCAGCCGTCAAAGGTAACGTTCACCACGGCAGACACTTGCAGCCGCGCCGCCGTTAAACGCATTTCAGTGCGGCTCCAATACGCCTCCGACACGGGAACGTTCCGTTGCTCTACGAATGCGTTTCTCCCCTTTTTCCCTTCCTCTCTCTTTTGCCCCCCCTCCTTGCACTCTTGCCTCCTTCCTCACGTTCTGCCCAGACATTCGACCGATCAAAGTCAACCTTTCGTTACCGTTCTCAGCGCGACGGTGTACAACAGTATGACGGGTGTGCCCAAGACTTCGGTTCAGTGGCGTGACGCCGGTCTATCGCGCCGATCGACAGTTACTCAGGGGGCGACGGATCGGACCACGTCACCGACACACAAAACACTTTCAAACAAACAAATACATACCGGATGGACACAGACAAACACGTGTACAGACATTCGCCAAACAAACGACCGCCGCCGCCGCCGCCGCCGCCGCCGCCGTCGTCGTCTAGCGTCGCGCTTACTGTACTGCACTGGACACGCGTGCATCTTGAATGACGACATCGGTGTGCGTGCGTCGTACGCAATCAGTCAGACACGGCTATCAAACATCAGAGTCGAATGGTACATCATCGTGCGTGTCGCCGTACACGTACAGTACAATACAACAACAATGCGTCTTAATGGCACGTTCATTTCAACGTCACTCACACACCTCCACGCTGCAGTTACGTCGCACCATTGTCAAACTCGGCGTACAGCAAAGGGAATAGTGGGCGGCAAACAAAACCAAACAAAAACATTTCACATTTCACCCTCGCCATGTATGATGTGCAAAAAAACAAACCCGCAAACGGCCGTCGTTACGGTGACACAAAAGTCGCCGATCGCACAGTCCCCCCTCGCAGACGGGTAACACACACACACACACACACACACACACACACACACACACACACACACCAACAACACCAACGGGTCAAAAACCACGCCAACGAGGCGTGCCACCATTCCACGCCACGGCGACCAACCTCGTGGCCGTACCCCGCGCAACACGCTTTGACGCGCCCCCCCACCCACAATCAAAATGCACACATACATCACAGCCGTCCACACAAACAACAACAACAACAATTCCGCCCTTCCCGCAAAAGGCAAGTTGGTGGCCCTGAAAAGGGCCGTTTTGCCGCTCTCGCAACGGAGGAGCCTTCTCCATCCTTCCTTCCTTCCATTCCAGAGCCACCTCCTTACTTGGAGCTCGTGTACTTGGTCACCGCCTTCGTGCCCTCGCTCACGGCGTGCTTGGCCAGCTCGCCAGGCAGCAACAGCCGCACAGCGGTCTGGATCTCGCGGGACGTGATGGTCGAGCGCTTGTTGTAGTGCGCCAGGCGAGAAGCCTCGGCCGCAATGCGCTCGAAAATGTCGTTCACGAAGCTGTTCATGATGCTCATCGCCTTCGACGAGATGCCCGTGTCAGGGTGCACCTGCTTCAGCACCTTGTAGATGTAGATGGCATAGCTCTCCTTCCTCTTGCGCTTCTTCTTCTTGTCGCCCTTCGAAATGTTCTTCTGCGCCTTGCCAGCCTTCTTGGCGGCCTTCCCGCTAGTCTTGGGCGGCATCTCGAACCAACGTACGGCAGCAGCAACACCAGTAGCAAGCGCTCCGCTCTAGTCAGCGTCTCCCCACACAGTGGCACCCGCCGCCAGCCGCCGCCGCACCTTTACCAGCTCGCCCTGTTGCGGCCGCCGACCAATGGGGCGCGCGCGCAACCGGCCGCCGCACCCGAGCCCATAAAGCACCCCCACCCCGGCTGCGCCGGCCGCTCACGCCGCGGAGAGTACACGTTAGCTCGTTGTCGCTGTTACTACTCGTGATGTCGGGACGCGGAAGTGGACGCAAAGCTGCTGCCTTGGCTGAGTTGCTGCTCACGTTAGCAGGACCAGCCGGGAAGAAGAAGTCTACACCGCAGTGCTTTCGCTGCCAAAAGCTTGGCCACGTCGCCAAGCACTGCAGCGGAGCAGTCGCGTGTTTGAAGTGTGCGCAAGCACACGACACACGCGACTGCAAGAAGCCGAAAGACGCCCCCTGCACATGCGCCAACTGCGGTGGCGCACACGCGGCTAACGCCCGTTCCTGCGCGTACAGGAGAAATTGGCGCGGACCAGAGAAGACGCAGAAGCAAGTGACCACCACACGCGAAGAGGTGGTCACTCGATCAGAAGACGTCATCACCAGGCGCCTCAACGACGCCGTAGAAGAAGCCATGTCCGCCTTCAAATCCGCCATGGCGGAAGAGAGGGCGGCCATGCTGGCGGAACTGGGCGAGGCTCGGCGTCAGATTGCTGAGCTGACGCAGGAGCTTCGCTCAGCCAAGGCAGCTTCCGCCACAGCGGTCGACACCGCCAGCCAGACGACTCCTCCACGAGAGAAGAAGTTTGCGACGGTGGCCACGCAGACCGACGTGCCTGCCGAAGGGGAGCCCAAGACGGACACCGAGGCAGCAGCGCACGAAGACGAGTGGGAAGAAGTCCCATTCCTCCCGCTTCCGGACATGTACAGCGCAAGCGCTGTGACGCAGAAGATCGCTGCATCGCTTCGCGACGGTACTTACCCCCACCACGACAACCCTTATCCCTTCGTTCCTCCTAACCATCCTAAACCACAACTCCCGCATCGCCCACTCGGGTATCCTGAAGGCCTTCTGGGTCTTTCTAGGGAGGAGTTCAATCTGATTGACTCCTACCCTATCTTCACAGATGCGCAGATGCGCTGTATCATCATCGCTCTCGTCAACGGGGAGTATGATAAAGCGGGATGCATTTTGCACAACATCCCAACCGAGGAAGGGCCCTCAACAACAGCCAAGAAGAAAAAGAAAAGTCGTCACACCGACAAATACAGAAAATAGGTTATCGGCACTCCTTGCCAGTACAGAACAACCTACAAGTCAAGAAAGAAGACTCATCAATCATCCCAGGGGAGTAAAGGCCAACAGGCCACAAACTTCCACCTGAACCTCCTCACAGTGAGGAAGTCAGAAAAGGAGCAGCAGGCAGGCTGCGCCGGCACGCACTCCGCTGCTCGACTCGCTGCCGCTCGCACCGGTCGTTTTCGTTTCCGTTTCGTGTGCACCGTCGCTAGCCCATCGCCATGTCCGGACGCGGAAAGGGAGGCAAAGTCAAGGGCAAGTCAAAGTCCCGCTCAAGCAGGGCTGGGCTCCAGTTCCCGGTCGGCAGAATCCACCGCCTCCTGCGCAAGGGAAACTACGCAGAGCGCGTCGGCGCCGGGGCGCCCGTCTACCTCGCCGCCGTCATGGAGTACCTCGCGGCTGAGGTGCTCGAGCTGGCCGGAAACGCGGCCCGCGACAACAAGAAGACGCGCATCATCCCGCGCCACCTGCAGCTTGCCATCCGCAACGACGAGGAGCTCAACAAGCTCCTGTCGGGCGTCACCATCGCACAGGGTGGTGTCCTGCCCAACATCCAGGCCGTCCTGCTGCCAAAGAAGACCGAGAAGAAGGCCTAAAGGAGGCCAGGCAATCGCAGCGCCGCGTGCTCCCCTGCACGCAACGCGCTTTGCCGGCTCGGCCCACAACAATCGGCCCTTTTCAGGGCCACCACACAAACCTACGTCCAAAGCAAAATTTCAGTCGTCCTCGCCGCACCTTGTTTTGTTTTAACTTTGCACTGTCACAGCACAGCCGCCGCCGGCGCACGTCCGCCATCTTGTCGTCCACACAGCCCGTGTGGCCCAACACACACACACACACACACACACACACACACACACATTTTGCACGGTCGCAGTCGCCTTCCAAACCGACAACGGCAGCAATAATGACCATTGTTGTTAAAGGGAGGCGTGTCGACACACCGCCCTCCACTCCCGCGCGCAACGGCCGTCGACACGAACGAAACAGCTGATCCGGCCGCCTATGCCCACACGCCTTGCCTCGGAAACCCCAACGCCGCCGCAAACAAACACACAGAGCCAAACCACGCAAGCAAATAATCACCGCCTCTCGCACAACAACACACAGCCCGCCATCTCCGTCGCGATCGATACAAAGACACACAAACCGAAGCAGCTCCACACACAGCCAGCCACATGACACGTTTCCTTTCCTTCTCCCCTCCCAGTCACATCACGTCGCTCAAACGGAAAGAAAGAAAGAAACAAACAAACAAACAACACAGCGCACACACGCAGCAACAACACAGACTCTTTCGCACTTTTCAACTTCCGAACAGTGTGGTGGCCCTGAAAAGGGCCGTTTTCTAGTCTCTCCCACCCACAAGCACGGCCGCGGGAAGGCCAGCGCCCGCTGCGACGCAGCCTAACCGCCGAAACCGTACAGGGTGCGCCCCTGCCTCTTCAGGGCGTACACCACGTCCATGGCCGTCACAGTCTTGCGCTTGGCGTGCTCAGTGTACGTCACCGCGTCGCGGATCACGTTCTCCAGGAACACCTTCAGCACCCCGCGGGTCTCCTCGTAGATCAGACCAGAGATGCGCTTCACGCCGCCCCTGCGAGCCAGGCGGCGGATGGCGGGCTTCGTGATGCCCTGGATGTTGTCGCGCAACACCTTGCGGTGCCGCTTGGCGCCACCCTTGCCGAGCCCCTTTCCTCCCTTGCCGCGGCCTGTCATCCTTCCTTCCTCGGGCAAAGCAAAACGTGCACAAACAGCAGCTGCAGCGGCTGGCGAGTCGGCTACGGTCTGCGCCCAGCGCGCCCGCCGCCCCCCTATATAGACTCTGGCCCGCCCTCCCCCCACCACGCGCAACCGAGGGCATATAAGCGCAGCACGGAGGCGCGCGGGCCCGTTGTCAAGGCAGCACCGGACGCCGCGCCGCACCTAACCTCCACGCACGCCGCTCCGCTACCGCTACCGCTACCGCTACCGCCATGGCCCGCACAAAGCAAACGGCCCGCAAGTCCACCGGCGGAAAGGCGCCGCGCAAACAGCTCGCCACCAAGGCGGCGAGGAAGAGCGCGCCCGCCACCGGAGGCGTCAAGAAGCCCCACCGCTACAGGCCGGGCACCGTCGCCCTGCGAGAAATCAGGCGCTACCAGAAGAGCACAGAGCTGCTCATCCGCAAGCTGCCATTCCAGCGCCTAGTGCGCGAGATCGCCCAGGACTTCAAGACCGACCTGCGCTTCCAGAGCTCCGCAGTCATGGCCCTGCAGGAGGCCAGCGAGGCCTACCTCGTCGGCCTCTTCGAAGACACCAACCTGTGCGCAATCCACGCCAAGCGCGTCACCATCATGCCCAAGGACATCCAGCTCGCGCGCCGCATCCGCGGCGAGCGCGCCTAAACCGCGCCGCGGCACCGCACCGCACAAACAAAAACGGCCCTTTTCAGGGCCACTAACATCTCTCCGTCGCGAGCAAACTTTGTCGGTCGCCTGCCTCTCGCCCCGCAACCCAAAAACAAAAACCACCACTTCCCGTCCGTCCGCCACACCCGCTCACTCTGCCTGCCTGCTAGCAGCGCGCAACAATCACACATCATCCCTCCCCGGCGCTCAAAGCGCACAATACCCAACGGCCGACGTCACACCGCACGGGTGGCTGGCCGGCCGCCGCTTTCGTTTCGAAAACAAAAAAACCCGCACTCCACTCCGACGGCCAACGGCCAGGCAGGCGCGCTCGCTCGCTCTACACGCCACCGAAATCCCCGCCGACTCCTTCCACATCTCAACGTGCCCCCCGTTGCAAAACATAACACACACAAAGGAACAAAACAAAACAAAGACCAGACACGACTCGACTCGACAAGACAGACATCCGAGAAGAACGAACGCAGGCAAGCCAACCAACGTATTCAAACAAAACAACGTGACAGAAAACCAACCGTCGGCCGCCGCCACAAACACGGCGACAATCAACCACGACAACAACAACACCGCTTACCGCTACCGCCGCCCACACCCGCCACCGACCCCCGCAATCCAACCACCACGGCACGCAAACAGCATCCCCACGGGCATACAGACAGACACCCACACCAAACGCAACACGACAATCAAAACCTTCCCCGACGTGCTTTGATGGCCCTGAGAAGGGCCGTTTTGGGCCGCGCGTCTCTTGCGCGCCACTAGACGACGACGGGGGGTGGGGACGACGGAGTCAAGCGCCAAACCCTTCCTTTCCCATCTCTTTCTCCTCTACTCTACTTCTTCTTCTTGGGCGAAGCCTTCGCCTTAGACGGCGTCGTCGCCTTCTTCGGGCGCGGCGCCTTCGGCTTCTTCGTCGGAACCTTGGCGGCCTTCTTCGCCTTCGACGGCGACTTGGCCTTGGCCGGCTTGGCCGCAGCCGCCTTCTTCGCACCCGCGGGAGCGGCCGACGCCGCAGACGCCTTCTTGGCGGCGCCCGCCTTCCGACCGGTCGCCGCCTTCACGCCACCAGCCTTCTTTGCGCCGGCCGCACGGGCGCCCTTCTTCTCCTTGCTGGCCGGAGCGGCGCGCTTCTTCTTGGCACCGCCAGCACGAGCCTTGCCGCCCTCGGCCGCCCCCCCGCCGCCGGCGCCGGCAAGCTTGAACGAGCCGGACGCGCCCTTCCCCTTCGTCTGCACCAGCTCGCCCGCCACGACGGCCGACTTGAGGTACTTCTTGATAAACGGCGCCAGCTTCTCCGCGTCCAGCTTGTAGTGCGCGGCTATGTACTTCTTGATCGCCTGCAGCGACGACCCGCCGCGCTCCTTCAGACTCTTGATGGCGGCCGTCACCATCTCAGAGGTGCGCGGGTGCGCAGGCTTGGCGCGCGGCTTCTTCGCAGACGACGCAGACTTGGCCTTCTTCGTCGTGCCGGTGGCGGCGGGTGCCGCAGCAGTCTCGTTCGTAGCCGCCTGATCTGCCATTTCGACGACGCGCGTAACACACAGCGAGAGCGAGCGGGACGGCAGGCACGCAAGCACAGCACAGCAGCAGAGCAGAGAATGCTGTCGCATCATGGTGTAGTGTCCTCCAGGTTGACACTACTGGTGTGTGGGTGAAGTTCTGGTAGAATCGCTCTACCCTTCCTTCAACAAGTGGGACATCAGTGTCCTTCCAGGTTTTTCTTAGAGAGAAGCTTTTGGGTGTCTATGCTGCCCTGCTTCGTGGGCAATTTGATAATTGATGCTTGCTGCGGTTTTTTTTTTTTTTTTTTTTTTTTTTTTTTTTTTTTTTTTTTTTTTTTTTTTTCGCAGCAGATGTGGCTAGGCGCTACTTGTTACGTAGCAATGTCTTCTAATCTGGTAGGGCGGCAACGTCTGCTGGCCGTCTCAGCAGGTCCGGCCAGCGGAGTGTGCGTCGCCAGTGTGGACGTTGTCCCAGATTCCTTATCAGCGGGTTGGTGGATGTACCCGCTTTGTTGTAGAAGTTTGTGGCCGCTTCTTCGAACCGCCTGCGTAGCGGTTCGATGTCTGCGACCACGTGAGTGTCCTCCGTCGGGAAGTCCCTTGGGAGGTGAAGAGCTAACCTGAGAGCCCTGTTCTGCAGTTTTTGCAGCCGCTCCAGGTTAGTTTGCGCCGTGTTGCCCCACACTACCGCCGCGTATTCGAGGAGAGGTCGAATTACGGACTTATATAGCGTGAGGCCGACGCAGGTAGGCAGCGTCGTAGTGGGGTTTAGCAGTGGGTAGAGGAGTCTTAGTCTACCCAGTGCTTTGCCCCTGATGCTCTCCACGTGTGGCCTCCAAGTGAGGTGCCGGTCCAGTGTGACGCCCAGGTACTTCGCAGTACCGTTCCACGGGACCGGGACGCCTCGGACCGAGACTGTGGGCGCGTCGTCCTTGACGTGTCTCGTCGCAATGACGATGGCCTGGGATTTCTCCCCATTGTAGGCCAGGCGCCATTTTTTCGCCCAGTCAGTGAGGGCGTCGGTGGCCGTCTGAAGTTTCCGCTGCAACGCCTCGACGCATCTGCTGCGGCTGTACACGGCCGTGTCGTCCGCATACAGCGCCAGGTTGACGTGGGCTGTGCGCGGTGGGTCGGCCGTGTACAGAGAGTAGAGCGTCGGCCCAACGACCGAGCCTTGAGGTACACCCGCGAGTATACGACGCTCCGTGGAGATTCCACTGTCTGCTCTGACGTGGAACGTTCTGCCCTCGAGGTAGCTCTGTAAGAGCTTCACGTGCGACACCGGGACGCCCAGGTCAAATAGTTTGAACAGGAGGCCCCGATGCCACACGGAGTCGAAGGCACGCGACACGTCGAGCAGGAGAGCGCCGAAATACTCGCGTCGGTCGATGGCACCGAACGCCTCCTCTGTTAGGCGCAGCAGCTGGTGTGTCGTGGCGTGTTGACTCCTGAAGCCAAACTGTTCGTTTGGTAGGAGTTGTTCTGCCTCGATGATCGCCCGCAGGCGGACCAGATACAGGCGTTCGAATATTTTCGAAAGTGCTGGAAGCAGGCTGATTGGCCTGTAGTTTTTCGCCCTTCGAATGTCCTTCCCTGGCTTGGGGAGGGCTACTATTTCAGCATGCTTCCAGCACGACGGGAACTGTTTGCTGAGCAGCACCTGGTTGAAGGTTGACGCGAGGACGTCGGCTGCCGTGTCTGGTAGCTGCTTCAGCATTATGTTCGTTACGTCATCTGGTCCACCTGCTTTTTTAGCATTTAGGTGGCGAAGTTGCAGCTTGACTTCGTCGGCTGAGATAGGCGGAATGGCTTCTTCTACCTCGTCATACTCCGCATCGAGGAAGACGGGGAGGCGTTCTTCTACCATCTGGATGTGGGCGGCGTCTATCGGGTCGTCGACCGGAGTGAAATTCGCGGCGAACGCGTCCGCTAGGGCTTCTGCCTTCGCGTTCGGCTCGCTCACGAATTCGGCTCCCACTTGCAGCGGCGGAATCCGTTGCATACGGCGCAGGTAGCCTTTTACGGCTTTCCACGCCGAGCCGTCATCGATGTTTAGTTGCTCCACCTTGCGCGCCCACTCCTGATTGCGGTGCGTGTCTACATCAGCCTTGATGTGCCGGCACAGTCTATTTAATTCTCGCTTAGTGGCTCGATTTCTTGTCCTCTGCCACTCGCGCTGTAGGCGGTTCTTTTGCGCTATAGCCTCCCGGATGTGTCGTGGCAGAGGGTGTGGCCGGCAGTCGATGTTGGCGTCGTCTCTGACAGGCGTGGCCGCTGCCGCGGCGTCAACTATCGACTGCCTGATGTGTTGAAGTGCTGCGTCTGCTCCGTGTTCCGCCGCGTCCGGTGTGGCCTCAAGGGAATCGGCGACGGCGTTGCGGAACTCGTCCCAGCTGATGTCTCGTATGTCGAGCCCTCTCCGCTGTCTTGGGAGAGCGTCGGCGTCGAGGTCAAATATGACCGGTACGTGGTCGGAGGACATCTTTGGCCGCGTACCGGCCGTGACGTGCAGGCGAGCGCCCTTGATGATCAAGATATCCAGGATATCCGGGTGGCCCCGGTTCCGTGGATATATTGTCGGTTCGTGAGGACCGATGACGACAGCTTCGTGGCGTTCCGCGACATGGAGTAAGCGCCGCCCGCTTGTGTTGGTCGTCCTGCTGTTCCAGACCGCATGCTTCGCGTTGAAGTCTCCCCCCAGTATGATTTTTCCGGGGAGAGCCAGCAACTTGTTGCAGTCTCCCGGTAGGAGCGCTCCTCTAGGCGGTCTGTAGACAGCGACGAACGTTATGGCGCCGTGTGCCGTCTCCACTGATACGGCAGTCGCTTCTGTCTTCGCCAGTTCCGGTATTTGGACGCGGTGGTGTCGTAGCGTCCTCCGTACATATACCGCTGTGCCGCCTCCGTGTGTTTGCCTGTCGTCCCTGTAGCATTCGTAGTTCGCTACGCCGACTCGGACGCCAGGCTTAAGCCACGTTTCGGTGACGAGACATACGTCGATGTTTTCGTCCCGTATAAGCTGCCGGAATTCGCCTGCCTGCTTAAGGAGTCCCTCGGCGTTGAAGACGCAGGCTGTTAAACTCCTTAGCGCTTCAGGCATGATGGCTGCATGGCTGGATGGCGGATGCAACTTTCTGCACCACGGCCAGGAGCTCAGTCATCTGCTGCATCATTGTTTCCATGCAGCTGAGCATCCGTTCCACGCGGGCTTCATTGGCAGCGTTGCCGCCGACAACATGGCGCGCGTTGGTCTCCATTTGTCCGCCATCTTGTCGGGCGCCGACAGTATGGCGGGGCGCCGTGGGACGCCGCCATCTTGGCTCCGGGAAGTCCTTCGGGCTCGCAAGGTCAGGCGCGGCTGTCGGTGGTTGGTCCGCTGCGTGTGCCGGCGGGGCCGGGAAGGCTCGCGCTGATTGGCCCGCGGCGCGTTGGGTCGCTGCAGGGAGGGGAGCCTGGCGCTGCAGGGGTGCAGCGGCCGGGACTACCTGCCTGCGCGGCAGCGCTGTGGGCGGGGCAGCGGCGCTTTGTCCTGCAGATGGGCCAGCTGCCGGCTGGGCTCCGGTAGGCGGAGTCTGTCCGCCATTTCTCGTCGATGCGTGCGGAGCGGGGGCTCCATTTTGTGGCGCCGCATTGTCTGCGACTTGGCGCGCTTTTTCGGTCGTTGCCCTGCCTCGGCGGCCGCCTCTCCTGTTGTTCCGCTTCTTCCGGGGCTGGGTACTGCGTTGGCGGGAACTCTGCCTTTGTGTTCCCTTGTCTTCGTTCCCGCGCGCGCGATCAGCGAAGTCGAGGAGCACTGGGCAGCCACGGTAACTTGCCACGTGTTTGCCTTGGCAGAGCTTGCAAGTCGGGATGAAATCTTTGTGTGGCACCCCTTTAAGCGCGCACGACTCAGTTGAGTGTTGCTCGCCGCACTTCACGCAGTAGTCTGGCATTGCACAGTACTTACTGACGTGACCAGGTTCAAGGCAGCGGTAACATTGTGCGTAGGCCGCCTTGTTTCGCAGTTCTTCAGCTTTCACTTCCACATTGCCTATTTTTGTGAGGCTGAAGAGCTGCCTGTTATGAGTTGTATTGCTGGCTATTACCAGCATAAGTGGGCCACGCCTGCGTGTGCGAAAAGGACGCATTCTTACGACCTCTTCGACCACGAATCCCATGTTCTCCAGGTCCTCCTTTACTTCTGAAGGCAGGATTGTGCGTGGCAAGTGCCGAAATACTACTTTGAGCGGCTTTGTTCTTAAGGGGCTGAACGTATAGTGCGACCACTTTTTGTCCTGCACCAGCTGAGACACTTTTTGATATTCTTCAGATGTTTTGGTGCATATTTTGAAAAGTTCGTCACCAGTCACGCGCACTGTATAGTTGTCTTTACCAATGCAGAGGCTGATAGCGTTTTGCAGCTCTCTAAAATGCTCGTCAAATTTTATGACAATTGGTGGCGGCTTGCGACGCTGTTGCGCCTTGGGGATTTCAATGTCCTCCTCCTCCGCATCACTAAGGGCGCCAAAGCTGTTACTCACGTTTACAGGTGTGGTGTCCTTTGTGAGCACAGCCTTTGCAGTTTTTCTCGCGGTGGTGAAGCCGTCTTTGTCGGTCGTGTTGGTGCGGCCGCGCCTGCGGTTCTGCTTTGAGGGGAGCGGTGGAGTGTTGCTTTCCCTCCTGTATTTGTTGACTGACGGTATGTCGCCAGTCAGGCCGCGTTTCCTTGAGGTAGGCTGCTTTTGCTGCGGTGCGTCGTGCTCCATGGCGTCCTCCTCCTCGTCGCTATCCGGAAGTGGAGTAGCCAGAGCGTGGGGTAGCATCCCCACAAGCAGCTGAAGGGCTGCGTCAGAGTCACTTGGTGTGGATGTAACACCTGGATGCGACGTATCCACAGATGTCGGCGTCACGGTCGCGGTAGCACACGGCACTGCGGTAACGGCACTATCACTAAATGACGCGGACACACCGGAAATTTCGCATAAACTAGTGTCGCTCCTTAGGGGAGGAGTACTATCGGCGGTACACGATTGTGCCACCGACGTACTCGACTCTACCCTTGCGTGCAGGGACGCGGCCCTGTCCGCGGGAGTCGGCACTGTCGCTTCAGCTTGCGGCGTGGCGGAGCGCTCGGCGCGTACGTCCGTCTCGCACGGCATCGCTGACTCGAGTCAGAGCAGAGAATCACAAGGCCCAGCCAGTGTCGCGGGCGGGCGCGGACGGCCGAGAGAGCGGCCGCCACTCTGCGCGCCGCCGCGCCGCGCCTCCCGCGCTTGCTACCACTCGAAATCGTGATGTCGGAAGGGGAGGATGTGCGATTGCGTGCTCGTGAGTCTGGTGCTCATGCACCAGGAACACCTGTGCCGGCCGGCCGCGGTTTGACGGGGCTTGCTCCGTCGACCGCCCCGCCATCAGCCGGCACGTCTACGATGACCCGACCCGGCGCGAGGGGAAGTATTAGTACCCTCGCGTCGGAGATGAATATGGACCATGATATGGATTTTACTCCGGACCTACCTGAGGACGACGAACCCGCCGAGACTCCTACAGCCTCGAGAGAAGCGAAAAACCACCGACGAGGGGACCGTAGCCATTCTACAGACGGCCGCGAAGACCACGGCAGCACAGCCGCAGCGGACTTCCAGATTCCGCCACGGAAGAAGCAGGCGCGGCATCAACAGCTCATAGTGGCCAGAGAACTTGATGTAACTAACCGGTATGAGCCCCTAAGAGGGACGGGAGTGTCACTAGACGCCGCAAATGATGATTTAGTGGAGAAACAGCGACAGAGAGATGAACAACAGCGGCGGCAAAACACGCCTGCAGATCCCGAAAATGACCATGACATGGAAGCAGATGCTCCACCAGTACCACCTGCAGGACCCAAGAGGATTCCGCCGATAACTCTGCGGTACAAGGAATCTTACAAGAAGCTGCACACGTGGCTCAAGACGAACTGTAAGGCGACATTTACAGTGCGACAGACGGGCGGAGAGACGTTGAAACTGCTATTAAACACAACTGAAGACTATGTTAACGTCGTGGGAAAGCTTGGGGAAGAAGGGATTCCCATGTACACGACGCCAGCGGTCCGGCCACCAACGATAAAGACGCTGATAAAGGGAATACCGATGACTGTGACACACGCAGAACTTAAAGAAGAGTTAGAAGAGTTGGGATATGTTGCTACAGTGATCGAGAATCACAAGATGCCGGGAACTAATCAACTCACTGGGCACCGTGTTGTGATACTACCGGATACGACCGAACATCGCGGCATCTTTCAACTCACTCGTATCTACGATCTTTCAGTGAAAGTTGAACGACTGAGAAGATCACGCGGACATATACAATGTTACAGATGCCAAGGATTCAATCATGTTGCCCGCTATTGCACCATGCCACCAGTGTGCGTAAAATGCGGCGCGGGACATGACAGCCGTGAATGTACGCGGTCACGAGAAGAGGCGCCGACGTGTGGGCTCTGTGGCGGGGCTCATCCCGCTAATTATCGAACGTGCCCCAAGCACAAGGAGGCAAGTCGACGATTTAGAGGACTACCACCGCTGAAGCCATCTACGCGCCGGGAGCGACCGCCGCCGCCACCGCCGACCGTGGACCAGAGCAGCTGGCCCACGCCGATGCAGCACCGCGCCAACAGGCTGCGCACAGAGCTCACGGCAGCGGAAGTTCTAAAACAGGGCCTCCAGCCGCGCGCGTCAACGTCAATCCCGGCGTCACAGCGCCAAACTGTGCCGCCAAGTTATGGACCACAGCCGGCAAACGCACGCAGACAGCCGTCACCACCACCGAGGACGGATCAGCCTGATCTACAGGTACTACTTGCGCAAATTGCATCTACCCTTGCAGAGGTGAGTAGAGCGCTTGTGCAGCTGCCACAAACCATCGCCGCCACCATTGAGGCGACGCTCAGCAGAACGCAAATAGTAACTAAAGACGTGACCATGCAGCATGCCTAGGCTGCCACGACTCGATAATCTACGTATAATGACGTACAATGCGGACAATCTGACTAATGACGTGCTTGAGCTGCGACAGTTTATTACGGACTACAACATAGACATTTGTCTAGTGAACGAGACTTTTCTGAAGCCAGGGATTCGATCTAACATTCCAAATTATAAGTGTTATAGGACGGACAGATTGACGCACGGCGGCGGCACCGCTATTTTCATTCGCCGTTCAATTAGTCATCATGAAGCGCCTCCACCAATCACGCGCCACATCGAAACGACAGCTATCATTGTAGAGACTCAAAACGGGCCAATCACATTCATCTCCGTCTATCGCAGTCCACGTCACATTCTTGACATTGATGACGCAAGAGAATTGTTACGGACGCCAGGCCGACTTTTTATCGCCGGCGATCTGAATTCAAAACATGCCGCCTGGAATTCTCTCGTAACAAATATGAGTGGCCGCCTCCTATTGCAGGCAACGGAAGAAGCTAATGCGTACGTTTGTGGCCCCGACGAGCCGACGTGTTTTCCATCACGCGGCCGACCTGACATAATTGACATCTCCATCACTAAAGGCATTCCACATTTCATGTCCGCAGAAGTAGTGCATGCACTAAACTCAAATCATCTACCCGTCATTTTCACCCTTCACGTCACACCTGTACAGCACCCAGGCCGCCTAAATCTACGACGCACGAACTGGGACTCATTCCGTGAACATGTCACATTTTCAATAGATGTAATTCAAGACGAAGACGACATCACTGAACAATCGATCACTGCATTCACCGACACCATCACAGAAGCATTGAATCTTTCGACACCGCCACCTAAGCCGCCGCATTTACCGACACCAGGACTGCCGCAACACATTCTAGATTCAATACGACGGCGCAACAGACTATGCAGAGAATGGCGACTAACACGAAATCCGCAGCTCAAGAGACAAATTAACCAGTTACGACGCGAAATCAAGGCAGCACTCATCGACTACAGAAACCAGCAGTGGGCAGCTAAACTACGCGCCTTCACACCCGATCCTATGCATTGGCACATGATAAAATTCTTCACAAATCGCAGGACCACAATACCGCCGCTCCAGACACAAGACAGGACCGCATACAGACCGGAAGACAAGGCCAACATGCTCGCTGACACTTTTGAACAGAACTTTCAACCGCAAAACGACAGAGTTGACCAACAGAGAGTCGAACGAATTGAAAGAGAGGCTGACGAACTACTCCGCACGTATGATGACGACGAAGACGAAGAGGAAAACGAAATAACACCTACCACCGCAAGAGAAGTTCAGGCTGCCATACGGATGCTACCGCCGAACAAGGCCCCCGGCGTTGACGACATACAAGGTCGTGTACTCAAACAACTCCCGTGGACAGCGATCGTACGACTTGCAGCCATCTTCAACTGGATTTTCACCTCATCTACATATCCATCACAGTGGAAACATTCAATAGTAGTCGCCGTACCTAAACCTGGAAAAGACAGACGTCATCCGCAGAACTATCGACCAATCAGCCTGTTACCACACATCAGTAAACTGTTCGAACGCATATTTCTTGCACGACTACAGAACGTCATCACCAGAACAGAAGCTTTACCGCAAGAACAATTTGGATTTCGCAGTGGCCACAGCACAACACAACAAATTCTCCGAGTAGTACATTACATCATTGAAGCATTCAATCGAAAAGAATTTTGTGGTGCAGTCCTTCTTGATGTGACCAAAGCGTTCGACACAGTATGGCATAAAGGACTCATCTGGAAACTTCATCACCTGCACTTTCCGAAACCATTCATTCGCCTACTCGCCTCATACCTGCAAGGACGTACTTTCGCTGTCAGGATGGATGACGCACTATCGACGCCACGACAAATCAACGCCGGGGTACCCCAAGGATCGGTCCTTGGGCCGATCCTCTACTCACTATTCACGACCGACATACCGACGCAACCACGAGTAGAAAAAGCAATCTACGCCGATGACACTGTAATCTACACACGCAGCCGCTGGAGAGAAGTTTTGGTGCCGCGGCTGCAGAGCGCGCTGAATTCACTTGAACAATGGGCAGCAAAATGGCGGATAACATTCAACCCGACGAAGACACAGGCGGTGATTTTCACTAGGAAGAAGACAATGCCAGCTCGTCACCTCCGACTTTACAACACGCAGCTGCCGTGGGACACATCAGCGCGGTATCTCGGCGTCATTCTCGACAAACGACTAACATGGAAACTACAAATTGACGACGTCAGAGCAAAAATCAACCAACGACTCGGCGCATTGTATCCACTCATCAATGAGACTTCCGACTTATCCATTGAAAACGGACTCCTGATTTTTAGGATGTACATCAGACCGGTAATGGATTATGCCAGTGAAGTATGGGGATGTGCGGCAAAGACCCACATTCAGAGACTACAGTCACTACAAAACAAAATCCTACGACGAGTTTTTCATGTTCATTCGCAATTTCCACATCGATTTCTACAAGACGCCGCGGACGAAAAAGAAGTACTACAGAGACATAAGGACCAAGCACGAAGATTTTACGACCGTGCACACGACGCAGATAACCCACTCATTAGACAATTGACGGAACCACAACCGGCGAGGGACAAATACAGAAGGCCGATGGCATTACTTGACCGCTGATGAAGCAAGAAGCCTAAAACATGACCTCTCTCAGCCTGAAAAAACGGGCTCCGCAGTAAAAAGCTCCAAAAAGTAAAAATAAAAAACTCCGCAAAAACAAGAAAGTCACACTCCCGTCCCACAAACACACAAGACACTGCTCAATAAAGATGACCAAATTTTCACACATGTTCCCCAGAAGAAGCAGGCAATGCTAACAAGTAAATCCTGCAATAAAATAGCTGTAAAACTTAGCCATAAGAAAGTGGACGGAGCGCTTGCTACCGCCCAACGTCCGACAGCCTGTGCGGAGCAGCCCCAAACCTGCGCCACAACCGCCCGCGCCTTTCAAACCACCGAGGATGGGGCTACACACAGCCACACCACAGTCGCCAACCAGTCGCCACGGCAGCGCCGCAAACCACGGCCAAACTGCAGCTACCGCGCGCTACAGCCTGGGTCGGCCCGCCGAGAATCGCCGCCCCCGCCCAAATGCCGCCCCCACAGCCCCAGCCGACGACCCGCCACAATGGCCAAACCTTCGGCAAAACTCCCACACCGTCGCCGCGGCAGCCCGGCCAGCGCGGCCGGCGCCACAGCCACACAAGCCGAGGCGTGCGGCGATGACGGCCGTGCAAACGCGCCTCCGCCGCCCCATCGCCTTCCGTCGCCCTCCCGCCGTTTCCCGATCGGCCCGCAGCCGTCGGGCCACATCGCGCGCCGTCCTCCTCCTCTCGCCCGCCAACATTCACAGCCGTTTCTCAACAATTGCCCGCCGCAAACGGACGCCGCCTGCGCAACAGGCGCCGCCGCCCCTCGCCGCTTCCGACCCGACCCAACCCCTCGACCGAGGCAAACCGCAATCCGAATCTACAGACCAACCCAATCTGCCGTCAAGCACACACGACAGCCGACCTTACACGTTACGCGTTACACATTACGTTTACACGTCTACGTTAGGTTAGGTTAGGTGGACGTGGGTTAGGTTAAGGGGACTTGGGTTAGGTTAAGCGTCAAACTTAGGTTAAGCATTCAAACACGTCAGGCGTCAGAGGTTAGGTTAGGTTAGGTTAGGTTAGGTTAGGTTACACGTTAGGTTAAGGGGTCAGTGCTAGGTTAAGAAGCGTCAAACGTAGGTTAAAAAAGCGTTCAAACGTGAGGCGTGAGCCGGACAGCTTACCTTACGTAGACGTTAGGGGCTCACAGGCTGAGCTCACCTCGCCACACCACAGGTTCGGTTCGGTTCGGTTCGGTTCGCTCGGCTCAGCGTAAAGCGCCGAGGTCAGGGTTACGTTCGTTCACCTTCGGGCGCCACACTTTCGGTTGAAAGGTCGCGACGGGACGACGTCGGCAGGCACGCCGCAAACGAACAAAAACGTACAGACGACGTCGGAAACCGCCGACAGACGGGGGAGCAGCACGACCACGACCAGACACCGAGCGCGAACGAGACACACGCGAACCACCCCCACCGGCCAAAGGGCACCACACAACAACCCAGAGCACCACGTGTCGACACCAGAGCAACCCGCCGCTCACGCGACATGGCTGGCACCGAAGGGCAACCGCCCGCAACTGCGCTTTCCGCGCCGGCCCGGATGCACGTCGTGCTACAACAACACCACTACCGTACACAGCCGCTGTTCACAACATCACTATCAATGGCGCGCCCGCGGCTCGCCGCCGTCGCAGTCGCAGCCCCAACGCCAGCACTTTTGCACCACCATTCACACGCACCGCAACACAGCTCGCCGACACAGCCGAACAAAACAAACACCACACAACAACAGCAACAACGCCGCCGCCTCTACTTGTGCCGGCGACCCACCCCGCCGATGGCGCACCTTTCGCCAGCCGGCAATCGACACACACGCACCCACCCACCGGGGCCCAGTGCAAAAAAAAAACAAAAAAAAACACACAAAAACAAAAAAACAAAACAACACAAACGACACGGGAAGCGCACACCGCCACTTCGCGCGCACGCCACCAACCAGTCGTCGTCTCAAAATAACAAACACAAACAAAATAAACTAACAACTAGGGCAACACAAAACAAAAACGCCTCGCACGAACCGCCCACAAAAAGGACAAGCACACGCACAGCCTCTGCTGACGACCACGACGCAGCGGCACGCTGCTCCTGTCCCGCGCCACGCGCCCCGCGCCCCGCGCCCCACTCGATTCACAACTCACGCGACACCGTCAACGACGGGCTCGCTTCCCGCAACCTACCACCTTTCCGCCACGACGCACAGCCCCAGCCCCACCCGACGACTGCACTTTCACCACCGCCTCCCCCTTCCCCCCCAAAACACACACACACAGCCAGCCAAAAACGCACTCGCGACCCACACATGCACGTGCATCGGCACACGCCAACCAGTCAACGTCGACAACCACACGCAAGGCTCGAAACGAAAACGAAACCGGCGTCCTTCCACGTTGCCATCAAGCTACGCGACACAAGACACAAGGAACCAACACAACAGCCGGCCCCACTAATTCCCACTCTCACGCCGCAAAAAGCACACCGAAACCGCCAAACACGCACGCACATTCCCCTTCGCACTGACACCACCGACCGGCTCGCTACCACACACCTCTCGGCAGCCGTTTCACGCCAATTCGCCACACCGCCCACACAGTCGACAAGCGCCCGCCCTGTACGGCACACGCAACGACGCAGCGCAGCAAAGGGCGCCCGCAACACATACCTCTCCGCCGCCCGACGCGCCAACCGCCACACCACACCGCCAGCCACTCGCAAATTGTGCACTGCCACCAGCCACACGTCCAACACGCCGCGCCGCCTCCGGCCACCCGCCAGGGGGCGCTCACGTCCGCGACAACAGCGCGGCCCGCCGGGCCGGGCCGGGCCGAACCGAACCGAGCCGCCGCTGCTCTGCACTCGGCACGGCCACACCCTGCTGCAGACCGGGCTCGTCCCTCTGTACGCGTCTGCCTGCGCATCAACACAACACGACCTTTTTTTTTTTTTCCTCTCTACCGCCAACCCTTCTTCTCGCGTTTTACTCGTTGTTGCAGCAGCGGCGCACACCTACACATCCACAGCCCCAGCCGAGCCGGCCTCACCTCAGGGCCCGCCGCCAGCGTCTCCTCCTCGGGCACAGGTGCGGTGCTGTGGCCGCCCATCCAACCGCATTGCTGGCCGTCCAGCCACCAGGCGTTCCCACTGCCGCGAGCCACGCCGCGCACCGACCCTGCTGCAGAAAACGAAGCATAGCCAGAGACCGACCGATACACAAAGCAAGCCGTCGCCTCGCCTCTTGTCCTTCCTGCCTTCCTTCCGCCCCCGCCCTTCTCACACCACCGCCTCTCCACTTTCGCCCCCCCCCCCTCCTTTTTTTTTTTTTTTTTGTTGTTTTCTTCTTTCTTTCTTTCTTTCTTTGGCCCTCTCTCCTTCCCGCCATGGCGGTTACGGCACCGCCTGCAGCGGCAGATTGTTTGCGCCCACACGCCTACTCCTACCACCATTAACCTTGCCCTGCCCTGCCCTGCCCATCAACGTCGCAGTCGAACCGACGCTTGCCAACACACTGCCCACGTTCCTTTCTCTTTTCGGCCTACGCCCATTACGCGCCGCCGCCACAGCACCTTCCCTTCCCACAACACACCGACGTCATCACACGCACCCAACACAGGGGCCACGACCGTGTTCCTCGCCCACTCCCATCCCGCACGGTACGCACATTCCCAACTACTACCGCGCACCCTCCCTTTCCAATCTGTGTGTCTCTGTGTCTGTGTCCTGTCCGCGCGTGACGCCTCTCAACATCCGCCGTCCCCCGTCCCGTTTTCGCCCCCATGCCGTCGTCGCGCCGCCTCCTCCCCGTCCACCGCCGCCCCTGTCCGCCCCGCACCACACCATACACCGCTGCTTGTCCCGGCCGTTGCCACCAAAGGCGCCGACCGCAAACGCGCCACGCCGCAGCCCCCGTGCGTCTCGCGCTCGCTTGCATCTCCGTGCCGACGCTGCCTCTCTTCCCGCTCGCACTCGACCTCGACAACACAGTCTTTGGCTCCGCCACTGCGTGTTCCGGTGGTACGCACGCTGCAACACGTATGTATTCATTACCAGAGCGATGGCGAGGCATGACAGCATCTCTGTCTGACCAGAGAGTTCTTTATCGCTGCTAGTCGGCGCTTGGACCGCGCCAGACGACAGTAGTGGCACGCACCGGGTCGCCAGGAACAGTTGTTATATATATTGTAGCGCGAGTCGGGAGAGGTAGTAGTCGGTCGACAGTAGTAGCGGGTGGACGGTTGTACTGAGCGGGCGTCGGCGGCGTGCTCTGCTCGTCTCGCGACTCTGGTCACGGTTCGGGACGATGTATAGTATATTGTGTGTTATAATCAAAAGGTGGTGTGACGCTGCATTGCGCAAATCTGATAACGTATGTTCATTGTACTTATTTCGTTCAACAACAAAAGCCCCACTATTACTTTTTTTCTAAAGTAACTTTTGTCTCTTAACGAAAAACATTCACTTTTTAAAGACTACTTCCTATGGCATTTCCCTCCAAGGAGTGCAATTAATTACCAGCCAGCACTCATTCATTGCACACAGCTGTGTAAGGGGTATCTACAATTGAGGAGCGGATATAAATGCAATTTTTTGTTTTTTTTTTTTTGTGTGTGTGTGTTGTAACCTCCCAGCAAAATTTAAAATAATGGACAATGTTATTTACGGATGCTAATGGACATTGCGCTAATTGTAACCTCGCCCACAATGAGAGGTATTGAAAATGGCAACAAAAATGTGAAATTCGCAATCTGACTCAAATATAAAGTCTTCACACAACATTTAAAAACGTCCGTTCAGTGACAAGAAACTTCAATTAAACCGAAATATCGGTCTTTGGCCCTGTGCAAAACAATCAGAATTAAAGTCTTACCTCCGAATAAATGGATGTCACATTTCTGCTCTGGTTGTTGCACAGCGCTTGGACGAACTGCATTGCAAATAATAATATTCTCTTTTTTTGTGATTTTAGTGACATTTTTCTTCAAAGAAGTGGAATGAAGTGTGAAGTGCAACGAACTCTTTAGTTCAATAAAAAATTAAATGTTTGAAAAATGCTTTTGAAATAAAAATTATTATTGGGCAACTTGTTGGAGAATAATTACAATAAATACACTTTTTCATTATCTAATGATTATATTAATTAACAGTGTACCTTATTCACCATCTTGACCAGTGTTGCCGACCGCCTACATCACACAACCGCACGACTACTGACAGAGTACAGCCCTCAACTACACAGAGCTACGGACTCGCAACGACTACTACTGACTGACTGACTGACTGACTGAGAACCGCTCGCAACACTCGCGCAGTCCAGCGCAAACTCTCTGGTCACAGATGCTACAATGTCTCGCCATCGCTACTATGTTACATACGTGTTTCAGTGTCTTTTTCATTGGGGTAACGATCTTTGGCTCTTTCTATTCTGAATACAGGGCCAAAGGTCAACGCTGCTGCCCTTATACAATTTATCAGGTTTCATTATGTCTGTTGCAATGTTACATACGGTTCACTCTTTCATTAATATTATCGTTGGGTTTGTTTTGTAGGGACGTTAGTTAACATTCTGGCACATTTTTATTATCATCGGACTCTCTGCTATTTGTGCAGGGAGGTTATACCTGGGTCCATTTCCATTTCCATTTACATTTTAATATTGATAGACTTTTTGTTTTCTTTTTTGTTTCTTGTTGTTTTTCCTTCTTTTTTCTTGTTGTTTTTTTTTTGTTTTGTTTTTCCCGCTCTCACCACCACCGCCGCATCACGCCTTCCGTTTTCTTGGTTTCTTTTCTGTTCTTCAACTGCTTCAACATCACCGCGCCCCATTTCCACACCACAGCCATCAGCCTCCAAGACGGGCGGGCGCAGTGTGCCATTTCCGGCGCACGAGCACACCCGTACGGTACTCTCCTCGCCCCCACGCCACCAACAACACAGCGACCACGCGGCTTTCAGGCACGGCACGGCACGGCACGGCACGGCACGGCACGGCACGGCACGGCACGGCACGGCACGGCACGGCACCGGCGAAATGCGCCGCCCCCGCCCCTCCGCGCATCCGTCCGTCTCGCCACGTTCACTGACAGCCGCGTCTGCGGCTACACCACGACAACCACAACACAACACCGCTCCCCTCCCTGGCAACTCACATTGTTTTTCTCCTCCTCTTTTGCACAAACCACAACGCCGAGCACAGGCGCAAGCCACCCACACCGCGCCCCTCCCCGTCCCGTCTTTGGCCGCCGCTCCTCGTTTCCTCGTTTGCCCCCTCCCATCTCCCGAAATGCCATGCCAGCAGCGTTACGCATGCCCCTCCCACATGCAGGGCACGCCCACCTCCAAACACTGCCAATTCACGGACGCACGCACACACACACACACACACACACACACACACACACACACACACTCACTCACTCACTCACTTTCTCGACACCTTTCTGTACGGAGGGTGCGTCATCTCGACCGTGACAGAGTGACGGCAACTATCGACGATCCATTTCCCCCCACTGGTAAAACATGTCCACTAACACCTACATACATCATTCAAGTACACAGACAATAGCATACACAAAACACTTTCAAACAAACAAATACATACCGGATGGACACAGACAAACACGTGTACAGACATTCGCCAAACAAACGACCGCCGCCGCCGCCGCCGCCGCCGCCGCCGTCGTCGTCTAGCGTCGCGCTTACTGTACTGCACTGGACACGCGTGCATCTTGAATGACGACATCGGTGTGCGTGCGTCGTACGCAATCAGTCAGACACGGCTATCAAACATCAGAGTCGAATGGTACATCATCGTGCGTGTCGCCGTACACGTACAGTACAATACAACAACAATGCGTCTTAATGGCACGTTCATTTCAACGTCACTCACACACCTCCACGCTGCAGTTACGTCGCACCATTGTCAAACTCGGCGTACAGCAAAGGGAATAGTGGGCGGCAAACAAAACCAAACAAAAACATTTCACATTTCACCCTCGCCATGTATGATGTGCAAAAAAACAAACCCGCAAACGGCCGTCGTTACGGTGACACAAAAGTCGCCGATCGCACAGTCCCCCCTCGCAGACGGGTAACACACACACACACACACACACACACACACACACACACACACACACCAACAACACCAACGGGTCAAAAACCACGCCAACGAGGCGTGCCACCATTCCACGCCACGGCGACCAACCTCGTGGCCGTACCCCGCGCAACACGCTTTGACGCGCCCCCCCACCCACAATCAAAATGCACACATACATCACAGCCGTCCACACAAACAACAACAACAACAATTCCGCCCTTCCCGCAAAAGGCAAGTTGGTGGCCCTGAAAAGGGCCGTTTTGCCGCTCTCGCAACGGAGGAGCCTTCTCCATCCTTCCTTCCTTCCATTCCAGAGCCACCTCCTTACTTGGAGCTCGTGTACTTGGTCACCGCCTTCGTGCCCTCGCTCACGGCGTGCTTGGCCAGCTCGCCAGGCAGCAACAGCCGCACAGCGGTCTGGATCTCGCGGGACGTGATGGTCGAGCGCTTGTTGTAGTGCGCCAGGCGAGAAGCCTCGGCCGCAATGCGCTCGAAAATGTCGTTCACGAAGCTGTTCATGATGCTCATCGCCTTCGACGAGATGCCCGTGTCAGGGTGCACCTGCTTCAGCACCTTGTAGATGTAGATGGCATAGCTCTCCTTCCTCTTGCGCTTCTTCTTCTTGTCGCCCTTCGAAATGTTCTTCTGCGCCTTGCCAGCCTTCTTGGCGGCCTTCCCGCTAGTCTTGGGCGGCATCTCGAACCAACGTACGGCAGCAGCAACACCAGTAGCAAGCGCTCCGCTCTAGTCAGCGTCTCCCCACACAGTGGCACCCGCCGCCAGCCGCCGCCGCACCTTTACCAGCTCGCCCTGTTGCGGCCGCCGACCAATGGGGCGCGCGCGCAACCGGCCGCCGCACCCGAGCCCATAAAGCACCCCCACCCCGGCTGCGCCGGCACGCCACGCGACGCACGCGCACGCACGCACGCGACACACGCGACGCACGACACGCGCGATACGTCATGGCTGGACGCAGGAAGGGCAGCAAGATTGTGGCCGCGCTGGAACTCCTGGCCGATGCCATCGGCAACGACAGCGGACGCAGACGGCGCCCGAAGAGGAAACAGCGCACCGAGCAACAATGCTTTAAGTGCCAAAGAATGGGGCACATCGCTAAAGTGTGCAGGGGCACATTAGCGTGTCTGAAGTGTGCTGAGGCGCATGATACACGTAACTGCACCAAGCCCCGCGACGCGGCTGCCAAGTGCGTGAATTGCGGCGGTGCCCACGCCGCAAACTCGCGCAGCTGCGCCTACGTGCGGGGCTACAGACGTAAGATGGCCGCCCCACGCCCTGCAACGGCACGTGGCGTCGAGACGGACGCCCCACCCCCCCGCTCCCGCGAGGGTGGTGGATCGTGCCGCCGCGAAGCCGCCACGGACGACGCACTAGCCGCCTTCCACACCGCGCTCGCGGCCGAGAGGGCCGCCATGAGGGAGGAACTCGCGGCTGTTCACCGCCAGCTGCAACAGCTGCGTGAGGAGCTGCGGGTCCTTAGGAAGACGGCTACTCCCACCGCCAGCTCCACTGCGAGTCGGTCAGCGGGGGTTGACGCCTCCACTCAAACGGAGCCACCAGCGCCGCCAGTCAACGTGACGGGCGGACCGGAAGCACCCATGGACATTGAAGTGGAGCAGCCTGCACTCCCTCCCGACGGGGAGGTCGAGCCGCGGGCACACGACGAAGAGACGCACACTGTGACAGCACCACTTGCCGCGACGGTAACTGAATGCCTGCCGCTCCCTACGGAGCACAGCGTTCGGCCTGTGCTGCAGAAGATCGCCGCGTCTCTTCGTGACGGGACATACCCACACCTTGACAACCCCTACCCATTTACTCCACCCGACAGGACGAAACCGGCCCTTCCTCACCAGCCTTACGGACCAGTGAGGAACAACAAGGGTCTTAGAGGACTGGTATCGAGGAAGGACCTGGCCATCATCAATCAACACCCTGTCTTCACGCCCGCGGACTGGGAACACATCTTTGTGGTCTCAGCCTGGGGCGCGGCGGCTGGGGATGTTCGCCCAGAAATACAACAGCATCCAGCATACCAGCAATTCCAAGAGCTCGAGAAGAACTTCACTATGGAAGGAATGAACCGATTCATTGAACAGAATCCAGACTTCATGCACGTATTATGCCAGAAACCGTCTACTTCGCCAGTCAAACCTGCGAAGTAGCAAGAGGCCCACCCCATCGAGAGGCCATCCTGACAACACCTGAGCAGTTTAAGGAGGAACAGCAGCATCGCTGCTTAGCCTCCGTCACCACCGGACCGAGGAAGTCCGTGATCTCCAAGACTGTGCGAAGACTGCGCCGGCACGCACTCCGCTGCTCGACTCGCTGCCGCTCGCACCGGTCGTTTTCGTTTCCGTTTCGTGTGCACCGTCGCTAGCCCATCGCCATGTCCGGACGCGGAAAGGGAGGCAAAGTCAAGGGCAAGTCAAAGTCCCGCTCAAGCAGGGCTGGGCTCCAGTTCCCGGTCGGCAGAATCCACCGCCTCCTGCGCAAGGGAAACTACGCAGAGCGCGTCGGCGCCGGGGCGCCCGTCTACCTCGCCGCCGTCATGGAGTACCTCGCGGCTGAGGTGCTCGAGCTGGCCGGAAACGCGGCCCGCGACAACAAGAAGACGCGCATCATCCCGCGCCACCTGCAGCTTGCCATCCGCAACGACGAGGAGCTCAACAAGCTCCTGTCGGGCGTCACCATCGCACAGGGTGGTGTCCTGCCCAACATCCAGGCCGTCCTGCTGCCAAAGAAGACCGAGAAGAAGGCCTAAAGGAGGCCAGGCAATCGCAGCGCCGCGTGCTCCCCTGCACGCAACGCGCTTTGCCGGCTCGGCCCACAACAATCGGCCCTTTTCAGGGCCACCACACAAACCTACGTCCAAAGCAAAATTTCAGTCGTCCTCGCCGCACCTTGTTTTGTTTTAACTTTGCACTGTCACAGCACAGCCGCCGCCGGCGCACGTCCGCCATCTTGTCGTCCACACAGCCCGTGTGGCCCAACACACACACACACACACACACACACACACACACACACATTTTGCACGGTCGCAGTCGCCTTCCAAACCGACAACGGCAGCAATAATGACCATTGTTGTTAAAGGGAGGCGTGTCGACACACCGCCCTCCACTCCCGCGCGCAACGGCCGTCGACACGAACGAAACAGCTGATCCGGCCGCCTATGCCCACACGCCTTGCCTCGGAAACCCCAACGCCGCCGCAAACAAACACACAGAGCCAAACCACGCAAGCAAATAATCACCGCCTCTCGCACAACAACACACAGCCCGCCATCTCCGTCGCGATCGATACAAAGACACACAAACCGAAGCAGCTCCACACACAGCCAGCCACATGACACGTTTCCTTTCCTTCTCCCCTCCCAGTCACATCACGTCGCTCAAACGGAAAGAAAGAAAGAAACAAACAAACAAACAACACAGCGCACACACGCAGCAACAACACAGACTCTTTCGCACTTTTCAACTTCCGAACAGTGTGGTGGCCCTGAAAAGGGCCGTTTTCTAGTCTCTCCCACCCACAAGCACGGCCGCGGGAAGGCCAGCGCCCGCTGCGACGCAGCCTAACCGCCGAAACCGTACAGGGTGCGCCCCTGCCTCTTCAGGGCGTACACCACGTCCATGGCCGTCACAGTCTTGCGCTTGGCGTGCTCAGTGTACGTCACCGCGTCGCGGATCACGTTCTCCAGGAACACCTTCAGCACCCCGCGGGTCTCCTCGTAGATCAGACCAGAGATGCGCTTCACGCCGCCCCTGCGAGCCAGGCGGCGGATGGCGGGCTTCGTGATGCCCTGGATGTTGTCGCGCAACACCTTGCGGTGCCGCTTGGCGCCACCCTTGCCGAGCCCCTTTCCTCCCTTGCCGCGGCCTGTCATCCTTCCTTCCTCGGGCAAAGCAAAACGTGCACAAACAGCAGCTGCAGCGGCTGGCGAGTCGGCTACGGTCTGCGCCCAGCGCGCCCGCCGCCCCCCTATATAGACTCTGGCCCGCCCTCCCCCCACCACGCGCAACCGAGGGCATATAAGCGCAGCACGGAGGCGCGCGGGCCCGTTGTCAAGGCAGCACCGGACGCCGCGCCGCACCTAACCTCCACGCACGCCGCTCCGCTACCGCTACCGCTACCGCTACCGCCATGGCCCGCACAAAGCAAACGGCCCGCAAGTCCACCGGCGGAAAGGCGCCGCGCAAACAGCTCGCCACCAAGGCGGCGAGGAAGAGCGCGCCCGCCACCGGAGGCGTCAAGAAGCCCCACCGCTACAGGCCGGGCACCGTCGCCCTGCGAGAAATCAGGCGCTACCAGAAGAGCACAGAGCTGCTCATCCGCAAGCTGCCATTCCAGCGCCTAGTGCGCGAGATCGCCCAGGACTTCAAGACCGACCTGCGCTTCCAGAGCTCCGCAGTCATGGCCCTGCAGGAGGCCAGCGAGGCCTACCTCGTCGGCCTCTTCGAAGACACCAACCTGTGCGCAATCCACGCCAAGCGCGTCACCATCATGCCCAAGGACATCCAGCTCGCGCGCCGCATCCGCGGCGAGCGCGCCTAAACCGCGCCGCGGCACCGTACCGCACAAACAAAAACGGCCCTTTTCAGGGCCACTAACATCTCTCCGTCGCGAGCAAACTTTGTCGGTCGCCTGCCTCTCGCCCCGCAACCCAAAAACAAAAACCACCACTTCCCGTCCGTCCGCCACACCCGCTCACTCTGCCTGCCTGCTAGCAGCGCGCAACAATCACACATCATCCCTCCCCGGCGCTCAAAGCGCACAATACCCAACGGCCGACGTCACACCGCACGGGTGGCTGGCCGGCCGCCGCTTTCGTTTCGAAAACAAAAAAACCCGCACTCCACTCCGACGGCCAACGGCCAGGCAGGCGCGCTCGCTCGCTCTACACGCCACCGAAATCCCCGCCGACTCCTTCCACATCTCAACGTGCCCCCCGTTGCAAAACATAACACACACAAAGGAACAAAACAAAACAAAGACCAGACACGACTCGACTCGACAAGACAGACATCCGAGAAGAACGAACGCAGGCAAGCCAACCAACGTATTCAAACAAAACAACGTGACAGAAAACCAACCGTCGGCCGCCGCCACAAACACGGCGACAATCAACCACGACAACAACAACACCGCTTACCGCTACCGCCGCCCACACCCGCCACCGACCCCCGCAATCCAACCACCACGGCACGCAAACAGCATCCCCACGGGCATACAGACAGACACCCACACCAAACGCAACACGACAATCAAAACCTTCCCCGACGTGCTTTGATGGCCCTGAGAAGGGCCGTTTTGGGCCGCGCGTCTCTTGCGCGCCACTAGACGACGACGGGGGGTGGGGACGACGGAGTCAAGCGCCAAACCCTTCCTTTCCCATCTCTTTCTCCTCTACTCTACTTCTTCTTCTTGGGCGAAGCCTTCGCCTTAGACGGCGTCGTCGCCTTCTTCGGGCGCGGCGCCTTCGGCTTCTTCGTCGGAACCTTGGCGGCCTTCTTCGCCTTCGACGGCGACTTGGCCTTGGCCGGCTTGGCCGCAGCCGCCTTCTTCGCACCCGCGGGAGCGGCCGACGCCGCAGACGCCTTCTTGGCGGCGCCCGCCTTCCGACCGGTCGCCGCCTTCACGCCACCAGCCTTCTTTGCGCCGGCCGCACGGGCGCCCTTCTTCTCCTTGCTGGCCGGAGCGGCGCGCTTCTTCTTGGCACCGCCAGCACGAGCCTTGCCGCCCTCGGCCGCCCCCCCGCCGCCGGCGCCGGCAAGCTTGAACGAGCCGGACGCGCCCTTCCCCTTCGTCTGCACCAGCTCGCCCGCCACGACGGCCGACTTGAGGTACTTCTTGATAAACGGCGCCAGCTTCTCCGCGTCCAGCTTGTAGTGCGCGGCTATGTACTTCTTGATCGCCTGCAGCGACGACCCGCCGCGCTCCTTCAGACTCTTGATGGCGGCCGTCACCATCTCAGAGGTGCGCGGGTGCGCAGGCTTGGCGCGCGGCTTCTTCGCAGACGACGCAGACTTGGCCTTCTTCGTCGTGCCGGTGGCGGCGGGTGCCGCAGCAGTCTCGTTCGTAGCCGCCTGATCTGCCATTTCGACGACGCGCGTAACACACAGCGAGAGCGAGCGGGACGGCAGGCACGCAAGCACAGCACAGCAGCAGAGCAGAGAATGCTGTCGCATCATGGTGTAGTGTCCTCCAGGTTGACACTACTGGTGTGTGGGTGAAGTTCTGGTAGAATCGCTCTACCCTTCCTTCAACAAGTGGGACATCAGTGTCCTTCCAGGTTTTTCTTAGAGAGAAGCTTTTGGGTGTCTATGCTGCCCTGCTTCGTGGGCAATTTGATAATTGATGCTTGCTGCGGTTTTTTTTTTTTTTTTTTTTTTTTTTTTTTTTTTTTTTTTTTTTCGCAGCAGATGTGGCTAGGCGCTACTTGTTACGTAGCAATGTCTTCTAATCTGGTAGGGCGGCAACGTCTGCTGGCCGTCTCAGCAGGTCCGGCCAGCGGAGTGTGCGTCGCCAGTGTGGACGTTGTCCCAGATTCCTTATCAGCGGGTTGGTGGATGTACCCGCTTTGTTGTAGAAGTTTGTGGCCGCTTCTTCGAACTAGGGGGATCCATTAAAAGCGTCGAATAATGAAATTGCTCCCTCTGCGAGGGCCATGAATTTACTTAGGCCATCAGGCGCCGCCCGCACGCGCGCCATGGTGTCCCTAATTGTAAACATGATGTTTGTCAGGCTGAAGCCCGCAAACAGTTGGCGCAGCTCGTCAAAGACGCCGAGCGGCGTCCCTGGCTGCTGGCCGGCAGCCGACTGAGGCGGCGCGGCAGCTGCGGGCGCCTCAGTGCGCTGGTGACGTGGAGGGGGAGGCCAGGCGGCAGCTGCCGTCGGGGCGCGTGGTGGGGGAAGCGAGGGAAAGGCATCTCGCCCCGGCACAGTCGCTCTCCGGCTGCTGGCGGAGGCAGAGCTAGCTGCCTGCACGTTGGCCGCAGATGTGAGCGGCGGCGTCGTAGAGGCGGAAGCGCCTCGAGACAGGGCTGCACCGTTTGCCGACCGAGGGGGGCGGGTGGACATCAATTGTATTCGTGTGGGGCATCGGCTGTAGTTCGCCGGGTGATCGCCCCCACATAGGGCGCATTTTGCCGGGGTTGCACGGCTCTTCTTACATGTGTTTGTCAAGTGTGGGCCGGCACACTTGACGCACTTTGGAGGGTGGTGACACTGCTCTGCAGAGTGAAACAACTGCTGGCATTGGTGGCACTGGACAGGACCTTCAGGTTGGCGATACCTCTCTACCGTAACCTTGCAGTTCATGAACAGCTCGATTTTTAGTAGTTCTCTATTTCTCTCGTCCGGGTGTAATATTACTTTGAAGGAAGCTCTCTTCCTGCGCCCCTCTCCCGGGTTGCTCGGGTCAGATGCCTTGGTCTCCTGTTTGACCTCGATAACCCTGAAGTGACGCGCAAGGAGAAGCTCCTTTATCTCCGCGGGATCAGTGTCACTGGGGAGACCTTTGATCACCGCCTTGTACGAGTTTTTCTCAGTGACCGGGTAGGTGTGATAGGGTATTTTTTTCTGAGTGAAATAGGCTGTAAGAAATCTGTAGTCGGGCAGGGTAGACGGTTGAAATTTTACGGAGGACCCCCTGCATGAGGTATTTAGTCCTCCTTTTAGTTGAGGGGCGACCTCCTTTATGATTTTCATCGTACCGTTTACGATTGTGGCAAGAATTGGGGGGACCTTTTCCCGCTTCGGCCTCGATTGCGCTTGCGCGCCCGAGGTCGAGGAACGAGTAGGCATTGTTTCAGTCGTTTCCGCTCCGTCGGTGTCAATCGGAGCGAAACTATTTGATGTTGGTATGTTTGCGATGACTGCTTCACCCCCTACTTCCATGTCATCACTCACAGGTTGCTCTGTTTCCTCAGCGAGCCGGCTTGGGGCCGGACGCTTAGGCGCTGGCATTACGTCCGAGTCTTGTACGCGTGTTTTTGCTTTGCTAATGGCTGAAGTTGGTTGGCCGCGGGTACCCAGTGACTGGGTGCCGCAGCGGACTGGGGCTTTGGGCTTACCCAAGATGACTGTGTCAGCGGAACTTGAAGTCTGACATTTACTGCCCAGGGGCACTGGTTGTTCGTTCGTTGGCACCGTTAGGTATCCCCGAACAGCGCCAGCCCTACCATTGACTGCACGCGGGTTACCGGGTAGTACCACGGACCCTGGCGCAGGAATTTCCCTACTCTTGGAGGAGCAGGGAGGATGCCCTGCGGCAGTATCTGGATGATTCACGTCTGAGGCAGATCAGACGACCGGTGAACTAGAAAGCCACGGCCCTCGCCGCCACCGCGCTGCCAGTAGACCGGCAGCCGCTGCACGACAAAGGGACCACGTAAGCGTCCTACCACGACAAATTTGCGGCGCAATCGCTAAGCGTGCGCACCCACACACGACAATTTTTGCTTGCGTTGTGCACGCACAACGCACACGACAAATTTTGCTGTGCTACGGCTAGCGTAGCGCTCCCAAGGGATCTCCCAGCAGCGCGCGGCAGTATAGCGTCCGCTCACGGCCGATCCACCCCCTCGAATGAGCGGGCCAGCAGAGAATCACAAGGCCCAGCCAGTGTCGCGGGCGGGCGCGGACGGCCGAGAGAGCGGCCGCCACTCTGCGCGCCGCCGCGCCGCGCCTCCCGCGCTTGCTACCGCCCAACGTCCGACAGCCTGTGCGGAGCAGCCCCAAACCTGCGCCACAACCGCCCGCGCCTTTCAAACCACCGAGGATGGGGCTACACACAGCCACACCACAGTCGCCAACCAGTCGCCACGGCAGCGCCGCAAACCACGGCCAAACTGCAGCTACCGCGCGCTACAGCCTGGGTCGGCCCGCCGAGAATCGCCGCCCCCGCCCAAATGCCGCCCCCACAGCCCCAGCCGACGACCCGCCACAATGGCCAAACCTTCGGCAAAACTCCCACACCGTCGCCGCGGCAGCCCGGCCAGCGCGGCCGGCGCCACAGCCACACAAGCCGAGGCGTGCGGCGATGACGGCCGTGCAAACGCGCCTCCGCCGCCCCATCGCCTTCCGTCGCCCTCCCGCCGTTTCCCGATCGGCCCGCAGCCGTCGGGCCACATCGCGCGCCGTCCTCCTCCTCTCGCCCGCCAACATTCACAGCCGTTTCTCAACAATTGCCCGCCGCAAACGGACGCCGCCTGCGCAACAGGCGCCGCCGCCCCTCGCCGCTTCCGACCCGACCCAACCCCTCGACCGAGGCAAACCGCAATCCGAATCTACAGACCAACCCAATCTGCCGTCAAGCACACACGACAGCCGACCTTACACGTTACGCGTTACACATTACGTTTACACGTCTACGTTAGGTTAGGTTAGGTGGACGTGGGTTAGGTTAAGGGGACTTGGGTTAGGTTAAGCGTCAAACTTAGGTTAAGCATTCAAACACGTCAGGCGTCAGAGGTTAGGTTAGGTTAGGTTAGGTTAGGTTAGGTTACACGTTAGGTTAAGGGGTCAGTGCTAGGTTAAGAAGCGTCAAACGTAGGTTAAAAAAGCGTTCAAACGTGAGGCGTGAGCCGGACAGCTTACCTTACGTAGACGTTAGGGGCTCACAGGCTGAGCTCACCTCGCCACACCACAGGTTCGGTTCGGTTCGGTTCGGTTCGCTCGGCTCAGCGTAAAGCGCCGAGGTCAGGGTTACGTTCGTTCACCTTCGGGCGCCACACTTTCGGTTGAAAGGTCGCGACGGGACGACGTCGGCAGGCACGCCGCAAACGAACAAAAACGTACAGACGACGTCGGAAACCGCCGACAGACGGGGGAGCAGCACGACCACGACCAGACACCGAGCGCGAACGAGACACACGCGAACCACCCCCACCGGCCAAAGGGCACCACACAACAACCCAGAGCACCACGTGTCGACACCAGAGCAACCCGCCGCTCACGCGACATGGCTGGCACCGAAGGGCAACCGCCCGCAACTGCGCTTTCCGCGCCGGCCCGGATGCACGTCGTGCTACAACAACACCACTACCGTACACAGCCGCTGTTCACAACATCACTATCAATGGCGCGCCCGCGGCTCGCCGCCGTCGCAGTCGCAGCCCCAACGCCAGCACTTTTGCACCACCATTCACACGCACCGCAACACAGCTCGCCGACACAGCCGAACAAAACAAACACCACACAACAACAGCAACAACGCCGCCGCCTCTACTTGTGCCGGCGACCCACCCCGCCGATGGCGCACCTTTCGCCAGCCGGCAATCGACACACACGCACCCACCCACCGGGGCCCAGTGCAAAAAAAAAACAAAAAAAAACACACAAAAACAAAAAAACAAAACAACACAAACGACACGGGAAGCGCACACCGCCACTTCGCGCGCACGCCACCAACCAGTCGTCGTCTCAAAATAACAAACACAAACAAAATAAACTAACAACTAGGGCAACACAAAACAAAAACGCCTCGCACGAACCGCCCACAAAAAGGACAAGCACACGCACAGCCTCTGCTGACGACCACGACGCAGCGGCACGCTGCTCCTGTCCCGCGCCACGCGCCCCGCGCCCCGCGCCCCACTCGATTCACAACTCACGCGACACCGTCAACGACGGGCTCGCTTCCCGCAACCTACCACCTTTCCGCCACGACGCACAGCCCCAGCCCCACCCGACGACTGCACTTTCACCACCGCCTCCCCCTTCCCCCCCAAAACACACACACACAGCCAGCCAAAAACGCACTCGCGACCCACACATGCACGTGCATCGGCACACGCCAACCAGTCAACGTCGACAACCACACGCAAGGCTCGAAACGAAAACGAAACCGGCGTCCTTCCACGTTGCCATCAAGCTACGCGACACAAGACACAAGGAACCAACACAACAGCCGGCCCCACTAATTCCCACTCTCACGCCGCAAAAAGCACACCGAAACCGCCAAACACGCACGCACATTCCCCTTCGCACTGACACCACCGACCGGCTCGCTACCACACACCTCTCGGCAGCCGTTTCACGCCAATTCGCCACACCGCCCACACAGTCGACAAGCGCCCGCCCTGTACGGCACACGCAACGACGCAGCGCAGCAAAGGGCGCCCGCAACACATACCTCTCCGCCGCCCGACGCGCCAACCGCCACACCACACCGCCAGCCACTCGCAAATTGTGCACTGCCACCAGCCACACGTCCAACACGCCGCGCCGCCTCCGGCCACCCGCCAGGGGGCGCTCACGTCCGCGACAACAGCGCGGCCCGCCGGGCCGGGCCGGGCCGAACCGAACCGAGCCGCCGCTGCTCTGCACTCGGCACGGCCACACCCTGCTGCAGACCGGGCTCGTCCCTCTGTACGCGTCTGCCTGCGCATCAACACAACACGACCTTTTTTTTTTTTTTTTTTTTTTTTCCTCTCTACCGCCAACCCTTCTTCTCGCGTTTTACTCGTTGTTGCAGCAGCGGCGCACACCTACACATCCACAGCCCCAGCCGAGCCGGCCTCACCTCAGGGCCCGCCGCCAGCGTCTCCTCCTCGGGCACAGGTGCGGTGCTGTGGCCGCCCATCCAACCGCATTGCTGGCCGTCCAGCCACCAGGCGTTCCCACTGCCGCGAGCCACGCCGCGCACCGACCCTGCTGCAGAAAACGAAGCATAGCCAGAGACCGACCGATACACAAAGCAAGCCGTCGCCTCGCCTCTTGTCCTTCCTGCCTTCCTTCCGCCCCCGCCCTTCTCACACCACCGCCTCTCCACTTTCGCCCCCCCCCCCCCTCCTTTTTTTTTTTTTTTTTTGTTGTTTTCTTCTTTCTTTCTTTCTTTCTTTGGCCCTCTCTCCTTCCCGCCATGGCGGTTACGGCACCGCCTGCAGCGGCAGATTGTTTGCGCCCACACGCCTACTCCTACCACCATTAACCTTGCCCTGCCCTGCCCTGCCCATCAACGTCGCAGTCGAACCGACGCTTGCCAACACACTGCCCACGTTCCTTTCTCTTTTCGGCCTACGCCCATTACGCGCCGCCGCCACAGCACCTTCCCTTCCCACAACACACCGACGTCATCACACGCACCCAACACAGGGGCCACGACCGTGTTCCTCGCCCACTCCCATCCCGCACGGTACGCACATTCCCAACTACTACCGCGCACCCTCCCTTTCCAATCTGTGTGTCTCTGTGTCTGTGTCCTGTCCGCGCGTGACGCCTCTCAACATCCGCCGTCCCCCGTCCCGTTTTCGCCCCCATGCCGTCGTCGCGCCGCCTCCTCCCCGTCCACCGCCGCCCCTGTCCGCCCCGCACCACACCATACACCGCTGCTTGTCCCGGCCGTTGCCACCAAAGGCGCCGACCGCAAACGCGCCACGCCGCAGCCCCCGTGCGTCTCGCGCTCGCTTGCATCTCCGTGCCGACGCTGCCTCTCTTCCCGCTCGCACTCGACCTCGACAACACAGTCTTTGGCTCCGCCACTGCGTGTTCCGGTGGTACGCACGCTGCAACACGTATGTATTCATTACCAGAGCGATGGCGAGGCATGACAGCATCTCTGTCTGACCAGAGAGTTCTTTATCGCTGCTAGTCGGCGCTTGGACCGCGCCAGACGACAGTAGTGGCACGCACCGGGTCGCCAGGAACAGTTGTTATATATATTGTAGCGCGAGTCGGGAGAGGTAGTAGTCGGTCGACAGTAGTAGCGGGTGGACGGTTGTACTGAGCGGGCGTCGGCGGCGTGCTCTGCTCGTCTCGCGACTCTGGTCACGGTTCGGGACGATGTATAGTATATTGTGTGTTATAATCAAAAGGTGGTGTGACGCTGCATTGCGCAAATCTGATAACGTATGTTCATTGTACTTATTTCGTTCAACAACAAAAGCCCCACTATTACTTTTTTTCTAAAGTAACTTTTGTCTCTTAACGAAAAACATTCACTTTTTAAAGACTACTTCCTATGGCATTTCCCTCCAAGGAGTGCAATTAATTACCAGCCAGCACTCATTCATTGCACACAGCTGTGTAAGGGGTATCTACAATTGAGGAGCGGATATAAATGCAATTTTTTGTTTTTTTTTTTTGTGTGTGTGTGTTGTAACCTCCCAGCAAAATTTAAAATAATGGACAATGTTATTTACGGATGCTAATGGACATTGCGCTAATTGTAACCTCGCCCACAATGAGAGGTATTGAAAATGGCAACAAAAATGTGAAATTCGCAATCTGACTCAAATATAAAGTCTTCACACAACATTTAAAAACGTCCGTTCAGTGACAAGAAACTTCAATTAAACCGAAATATCGGTCTTTGGCCCTGTGCAAAACAATCAGAATTAAAGTCTTACCTCCGAATAAATGGATGTCACATTTCTGCTCTGGTTGTTGCGCAGCGCTTGGACGAACTGCATTGCAAATAATAATATTCTCTTTTTTTGTGATTTTAGTGACATTTTTCTTCAAAGAAGTGGAATGAAGTGTGAAGTGCAACGAACTCTTTAGTTCAATAAAAAATTAAATGTTTGAAAAATGCTTTTGAAATAAAAATTATTATTGGGCAACTTGTTGGAGAATAATTACAATAAATACACTTTTTCATTATCTAATGATTATATTAATTAACAGTATACCTTATTCACCATCTTGACCAGTGTTGCCGACCGCCTACATCACACAACCGCACGACTACTGACAGAGTACAGCCCAGAGCTACGGACTCGCAACGACTACTACTGACTGACTGACTGACTGACTGAGAACCGCTCGCAACACTCGCGCAGTCCAGCGCAAACTCTCTGGTCACAGATGCTACAATGTCTCGCCATCGCTACTATGTTACATACGTGTTTCAGTGTCTTTTTCATTGGGGTAACGATCTTTGGCTCTTTCTATTCTGAATACAGGGCCAAAGGTCAACGCTGCTGCCCTTATACAATTTATCAGGTTTCATTATGTCTGTTGCAATGTTACATACGGTTCACTCTTTCATTAATATTATCGTTGGGTTTGTTTTGTAGGGACGTTAGTTAACATTCTGGCACATTTTTATTATCATCGGACTCTCTGCTATTTGTGCAGGGAGGTTATACCTGGGTCCATTTCCATTTCCATTTACATTTTAATATTGATAGACTTTTTGTTTTCTTTTTTGTTTCTTGTTGTTTTTCCTTCTTTTTTCTTGTTGTTTTTTTTTTGTTTTGTTTTTCCCGCTCTCACCACCACCGCCGCATCACGCCTTCCGTTTTCTTGGTTTCTTTTCTGTTCTTCAACTGCTTCAACATCACCGCGCCCCATTTCCACACCACAGCCATCAGCCTCCAAGACGGGCGGGCGCAGTGTGCCATTTCCGGCGCACGAGCACACCCGTACGGTACTCTCCTCGCCCCCACGCCACCAACAACACAGCGACCACGCGGCTTTCAGGCACGGCACGGCACGGCACGGCACGGCACGGCACGGCACGGCACGGCACGGCACGGCACGGCACGGCACCGGCGAAATGCGCCGCCCCCGCCCCTCCGCGCATCCGTCCGTCTCGCCACGTTCACTGACAGCCGCGTCTGCGGCTACACCACGACAACCACAACACAACACCGCTCCCCTCCCTGGCAACTCACATTGTTTTTCTCCTCCTCTTTTGCACAAACCACAACGCCGAGCACAGGCGCAAGCCACCCACACCGCGCCCCTCCCCGTCCCGTCTTTGGCCGCCGCTCCTCGTTTCCTCGTTTGCCCCCTCCCATCTCCCGAAATGCCATGCCAGCAGCGTTACGCATGCCCCTCCCACATGCAGGGCACGCCCACCTCCAAACACTGCCAATTCACGGACGCACGCACACACACACACACACACACACACACACACACACACACTCACTCACTCACTCACTTTCTCGACACCTTTCTGTACGGAGGGTGCGTCATCTCGACCGTGACAGAGTGACGGCAACTATCGACGATCCATTTCCCCCCACTGGTAAAACATGTCCACTAACACCTACATACATCATTCAAGTACACAGACAATAGCATACACACAATGGGAGGGCACACGAACATGGACGGCACGGCACTGTCATACACTCTTCCTCAGAACCATATCAACAAACGTTACGTACATCCGGGAAAGCGAAAGCGAACGCGAACGCGAAAGCGAAAGCGAAAGCAAAAGCAAAAGCAAAGGCAAAGCCCAATGCAGCCGTCAAAGGTAACGTTCACCACGGCAGACACTTGCAGCCGCGCCGCCGTTAAACGCATTTCAGTGCGGCTCCAATACGCCTCCGACACGGGAACGTTCCGTTGCTCTACGAATGCGTTTCTCCCCTTTTTCCCTTCCTCTCTCTTTTGCCCCCCCTCCTTGCACTCTTGCCTCCTTCCTCACGTTCTGCCCAGACATTCGACCGATCAAAGTCAACCTTTCGTTACCGTTCTCAGCGCGACGGTGTACAACAGTATGACGGGTGTGCCCAAGACTTCGGTTCAGTTGCGTGACGCCGGTCTATCGCGCCGATCGACAGTTACTCAGGGGGCGACGGATCGGACCACGTCACCGACACACAAAACACTTTCAAACAAACAAATACATACCGGATGGACACAGACAAACACGTGTACAGACATTCGCCAAACAAACGACCGCCGCCGCCGCCGCCGCCGCCGCCGCCGTCGTCGTCTAGCGTCGCGCTTACTGTACTGCACTGGACACGCGTGCATCTTGAATGACGACATCGGTGTGCGTGCGTCGTACGCAATCAGTCAGACACGGCTATCAAACATCAGAGTCGAATGGTACATCATCGTGCGTGTCGCCGTACACGTACAGTACAATACAACAACAATGCGTCTTAATGGCACGTTCATTTCAACGTCACTCACACACCTCCACGCTGCAGTTACGTCGCACCATTGTCAAACTCGGCGTACAGCAAAGGGAATAGTGGGCGGCAAACAAAACCAAACAAAAACATTTCACATTTCACCCTCGCCATGTATGATGTGCAAAAAAACAAACCCGCAAACGGCCGTCGTTACGGTGACACAAAAGTCGCCGATCGCACAGTCCCCCCTCGCAGACGGGTAAACACACACACACACACACACACACACACACACACACACACACACACACACACACACCAACAACACCAACGGGTCAAAAACCACGCCAACGAGGCGTGCCACCATTCCACGCCACGGCGACCAACCTCGTGGCCGTACCCCGCGCAACACGCTTTGACGCGCCCCCCCACCCACAATCAAAATGCACACATACATCACAGCCGTCCACACAAACAACAACAACAACAATTCCGCCCTTCCCGCAAAAGGCAAGTTGGTGGCCCTGAAAAGGGCCGTTTTGCCGCTCTCGCAACGGAGGAGCCTTCTCCATCCTTCCTTCCTTCCATTCCAGAGCCACCTCCTTACTTGGAGCTCGTGTACTTGGTCACCGCCTTCGTGCCCTCGCTCACGGCGTGCTTGGCCAGCTCGCCAGGCAGCAACAGCCGCACAGCGGTCTGGATCTCGCGGGACGTGATGGTCGAGCGCTTGTTGTAGTGCGCCAGGCGAGAAGCCTCGGCCGCAATGCGCTCGAAAATGTCGTTCACGAAGCTGTTCATGATGCTCATCGCCTTCGACGAGATGCCCGTGTCAGGGTGCACCTGCTTCAGCACCTTGTAGATGTAGATGGCATAGCTCTCCTTCCTCTTGCGCTTCTTCTTCTTGTCGCCCTTCGAAATGTTCTTCTGCGCCTTGCCAGCCTTCTTGGCGGCCTTCCCGCTAGTCTTGGGCGGCATCTCGAACCAACGTACGGCAGCAGCAACACCAGTAGCAAGCGCTCCGCTCTAGTCAGCGTCTCCCCACACAGTGGCACCCGCCGCCAGCCGCCGCCGCACCTTTACCAGCTCGCCCTGTTGCGGCCGCCGACCAATGGGGCGCGCGCGCAACCGGCCGCCGCACCCGAGCCCATAAAGCACCCCCACCCCGGCTGCGCCGGCACGCACTCCGCTGCTCGACTCGCTGCCGCTCGCACCGGTCGTTTTCGTTTCCGTTTCGTGTGCACCGTCGCTAGCCCATCGCCATGTCCGGACGCGGAAAGGGAGGCAAAGTCAAGGGCAAGTCAAAGTCCCGCTCAAGCAGGGCTGGGCTCCAGTTCCCGGTCGGCAGAATCCACCGCCTCCTGCGCAAGGGAAACTACGCAGAGCGCGTCGGCGCCGGGGCGCCCGTCTACCTCGCCGCCGTCATGGAGTACCTCGCGGCTGAGGTGCTCGAGCTGGCCGGAAACGCGGCCCGCGACAACAAGAAGACGCGCATCATCCCGCGCCACCTGCAGCTTGCCATCCGCAACGACGAGGAGCTCAACAAGCTCCTGTCGGGCGTCACCATCGCACAGGGTGGTGTCCTGCCCAACATCCAGGCCGTCCTGCTGCCAAAGAAGACCGAGAAGAAGGCCTAAAGGAGGCCAGGCAATCGCAGCGCCGCGTGCTCCCCTGCACGCAACGCGCTTTGCCGGCTCGGCCCACAACAATCGGCCCTTTTCAGGGCCACCACACAAACCTACGTCCAAAGCAAAATTTCAGTCGTCCTCGCCGCACCTTGTTTTGTTTTAACTTTGCACTGTCACAGCACAGCCGCCGCCGGCGCACGTCCGCCATCTTGTCGTCCACACAGCCCGTGTGGCCCAACACACACACACACACACACACACACACACACACACATTTTGCACGGTCGCAGTCGCCTTCCAAACCGACAACGGCAGCAATAATGACCATTGTTGTTAAAGGGAGGCGTGTCGACACACCGCCCTCCACTCCCGCGCGCAACGGCCGTCGACACGAACGAAACAGCTGATCCGGCCGCCTATGCCCACACGCCTTGCCTCGGAAACCCCAACGCCGCCGCAAACAAACACACAGAGCCAAACCACGCAAGCAAATAATCACCGCCTCTCGCACAACAACACACAGCCCGCCATCTCCGTCGCGATCGATACAAAGACACACAAACCGAAGCAGCTCCACACACAGCCAGCCACATGACACGTTTCCTTTCCTTCTCCCCTCCCAGTCACATCACGTCGCTCAAACGGAAAGAAAGAAAGAAACAAACAAACAAACAACACAGCGCACACACGCAGCAACAACACAGACTCTTTCGCACTTTTCAACTTCCGAACAGTGTGGTGGCCCTGAAAAGGGCCGTTTTCTAGTCTCTCCCACCCACAAGCACGGCCGCGGGAAGGCCAGCGCCCGCTGCGACGCAGCCTAACCGCCGAAACCGTACAGGGTGCGCCCCTGCCTCTTCAGGGCGTACACCACGTCCATGGCCGTCACAGTCTTGCGCTTGGCGTGCTCAGTGTACGTCACCGCGTCGCGGATCACGTTCTCCAGGAACACCTTCAGCACCCCGCGGGTCTCCTCGTAGATCAGACCAGAGATGCGCTTCACGCCGCCCCTGCGAGCCAGGCGGCGGATGGCGGGCTTCGTGATGCCCTGGATGTTGTCGCGCAACACCTTGCGGTGCCGCTTGGCGCCACCCTTGCCGAGCCCCTTTCCTCCCTTGCCGCGGCCTGTCATCCTTCCTTCCTCGGGCAAAGCAAAACGTGCACAAACAGCAGCTGCAGCGGCTGGCGAGTCGGCTACGGTCTGCGCCCAGCGCGCCCGCCGCCCCCCTATATAGACTCTGGCCCGCCCTCCCCCCACCACGCGCAACCGAGGGCATATAAGCGCAGCACGGAGGCGCGCGGGCCCGTTGTCAAGGCAGCACCGGACGCCGCGCCGCACCTAACCTCCACGCACGCCGCTCCGCTACCGCTACCGCTACCGCTACCGCCATGGCCCGCACAAAGCAAACGGCCCGCAAGTCCACCGGCGGAAAGGCGCCGCGCAAACAGCTCGCCACCAAGGCGGCGAGGAAGAGCGCGCCCGCCACCGGAGGCGTCAAGAAGCCCCACCGCTACAGGCCGGGCACCGTCGCCCTGCGAGAAATCAGGCGCTACCAGAAGAGCACAGAGCTGCTCATCCGCAAGCTGCCATTCCAGCGCCTAGTGCGCGAGATCGCCCAGGACTTCAAGACCGACCTGCGCTTCCAGAGCTCCGCAGTCATGGCCCTGCAGGAGGCCAGCGAGGCCTACCTCGTCGGCCTCTTCGAAGACACCAACCTGTGCGCAATCCACGCCAAGCGCGTCACCATCATGCCCAAGGACATCCAGCTCGCGCGCCGCATCCGCGGCGAGCGCGCCTAAACCGCGCCGCGGCACCGCACCGCACAAACAAAAACGGCCCTTTTCAGGGCCACTAACATCTCTCCGTCGCGAGCAAACTTTGTCGGTCGCCTGCCTCTCGCCCCGCAACCCAAAAACAAAAACCACCACTTCCCGTCCGTCCGCCACACCCGCTCACTCTGCCTGCCTGCTAGCAGCGCGCAACAATCACACATCATCCCTCCCCGGCGCTCAAAGCGCACAATACCCAACGGCCGACGTCACACCGCACGGGTGGCTGGCCGGCCGCCGCTTTCGTTTCGAAAACAAAAAAACCCGCACTCCACTCCGACGGCCAACGGCCAGGCAGGCGCGCTCGCTCGCTCTACACGCCACCGAAATCCCCGCCGACTCCTTCCACATCTCAACGTGCCCCCCGTTGCAAAACATAACACACACAAAGGAACAAAACAAAACAAAGACCAGACACGACTCGACTCGACAAGACAGACATCCGAGAAGAACGAACGCAGGCAAGCCAACCAACGTATTCAAACAAAACAACGTGACAGAAAACCAACCGTCGGCCGCCGCCACAAACACGGCGACAATCAACCACGACAACAACAACACCGCTTACCGCTACCGCCGCCCACACCCGCCACCGACCCCCGCAATCCAACCACCACGGCACGCAAACAGCATCCCCACGGGCATACAGACAGACACCCACACCAAACGCAACACGACAATCAAAACCTTCCCCGACGTGCTTTGATGGCCCTGAGAAGGGCCGTTTTGGGCCGCGCGTCTCTTGCGCGCCACTAGACGACGACGGGGGGTGGGGACGACGGAGTCAAGCGCCAAACCCTTCCTTTCCCATCTCTTTCTCCTCTACTCTACTTCTTCTTCTTGGGCGAAGCCTTCGCCTTAGACGGCGTCGTCGCCTTCTTCGGGCGCGGCGCCTTCGGCTTCTTCGTCGGAACCTTGGCGGCCTTCTTCGCCTTCGACGGCGACTTGGCCTTGGCCGGCTTGGCCGCAGCCGCCTTCTTCGCACCCGCGGGAGCGGCCGACGCCGCAGACGCCTTCTTGGCGGCGCCCGCCTTCCGACCGGTCGCCGCCTTCACGCCACCAGCCTTCTTTGCGCCGGCCGCACGGGCGCCCTTCTTCTCCTTGCTGGCCGGAGCGGCGCGCTTCTTCTTGGCACCGCCAGCACGAGCCTTGCCGCCCTCGGCCGCCCCCCCGCCGCCGGCGCCGGCAAGCTTGAACGAGCCGGACGCGCCCTTCCCCTTCGTCTGCACCAGCTCGCCCGCCACGACGGCCGACTTGAGGTACTTCTTGATAAACGGCGCCAGCTTCTCCGCGTCCAGCTTGTAGTGCGCGGCTATGTACTTCTTGATCGCCTGCAGCGACGACCCGCCGCGCTCCTTCAGACTCTTGATGGCATCTCAGAGGTGCGCGGGTGCGCAGGCTTGGCGCGCGGCTTCTTCGCAGACGACGCAGACTTGGCCTTCTTCGTCGTGCCGGTGGCGGCGGGTGCCGCAGCAGTCTCGTTCGTAGCCGCCTGATCTGCCATTTCGACGACGCGCGTAACACACAGCGAGAGCGAGCGGGACGGCAGGCACGCAAGCACAGCACAGCAGCAGAGCAGAGAATCACAAGGCCCAGCCAGTGTCGCGGGCGGGCGCGGACGGCCGAGAGAGCGGCCGCCACTCTGCGCGCCGCCGCGCCGCGCCTCCCGCGCTTGCTACCCCATTCGGAGTTAGTCTTCCGACGAGAGCGGACGTGTCGCGCGAGAGCTCGTTATGTCTACGGACGCTACTCCGGCTGAGGGTGTGGCGGATCGCCGTCCGGCGGAGAATACTTCGTCGGCGGCCTCATCCGGCCCCCCACCTATGATGACCAGGCAACGCCTCCGTGAGAACGATCTGTTGACGACCTGTGCAAGGACTTTGGATATCGGTATGGATTGCACTCCTGATTCTTCGGGTGAAGACGACGACGGCCACCAGCAGCATAGTCGGAAGCGCACCGGCGACGCCGCCACCGGGGCGGACGATGGTTTCCGGAAGCCACCAAAGAAGAAGGTCTCGAAGCAGCCGCAGCGGCGGCCTGACACGGACGCGGTGCCAACGTCTAACCGCTACGACGTCATCCAAGACGGCGCGGACGACGTTCCACCACCCCAGCAGCAACAGCAACAGCAGGGGGCGCAGCAGCCACCGTCCCAGCCTCAGCTGCAGCGGAAGGTGCCGCCCATTGTGTTGCAGTTTAAGAATTCCTACAAGCAACTACACACGTGGTTAAAGGAACACTGTAAGCAGTCATTTACTGCCAAGCAGACGGGGGGTGATACCCTCAAACTTAGCCTCTCCTGTACTGAGGATTATGTGACTGTAATGGATATGGTTGGGCGAGAGGGTATCCCCATGTATACCTATCCAGCGGTCCGTCCGCCGACTCTGAAGGCGCTGTTGAAGCACATTCCGGCGTCTCTCACCCATGACGACCTGAAGGAAGAACTGGAGGACCTCGGCTTCGTCGCAACGGTGGTGGATTACCATCGTATGCCCGGGACCAATCAGCTTACTGGCCACCGCGTCGTCGTCCTGCAGGACACTCCTCGGCATCGGGAAATATTCCAGCTAACCAGGATTTACGATCTCTCCATCACCGTGGAACGTCTGCGGAAGTCCCGTGGCCCGGTCCAATGCTTCCGGTGCCAAGGGTTCAACCACGTGGCCCGTCACTGCACTATGCCGCCTATGTGCGTCAAGTGTGGTGCTGGCCACGACAGCCGCCTTTGTCCACGAAGCAAGGATGAGCCACCCGTCTGTGGCCTGTGTGGAGGCAGCCATCCTGCCAATTTTCGTTCCTGCGCGAAGCATAAGGAGGCTAGCCGTCGGCAGCGGGGTCTTCCGCCCGTCCCGCCCTCCCGACGTGCTGATACCCGACGGAGGCGACAACCGCCGCCCACACAGCCGGCCAGTGACAAGCGTACGTGGCCCTCCCTACTTGAACGCCGGTCCGCGAGGATCCAGCCCGGTGTCACAGTGGCAGATGCACTAAAGGGCGTCTCCCAACCACGGGCGACCGCGGCTGCCGAGGTGCCCAGCGTCCCACCGCCTCCTGCACGCCAGGACCGCCAGCCAGCTTCTCCTTCGCCTACAGCTGTGCCTACTGTTGGACTCCAAGACGTTTTCCAGCTGCTGCAGCATCTGACCACGATGGTGACCGAGTTGACCACCGCCATCGTCAACCTGCCTGCAACCATCGCCGCCACAGTGGAGGCGACGATCTCACGCAGCCTTCGGGCTCCCACTGCCGACACTTCAGTAGCCCAGCATGCCTAGACGCCGCCGCTTGGATGATTTCCGCATAGTGGCTTATAATGCCGCCAACCTCACCTACGACCTTGAGGAGCTTCGGCAGTTCTTGTTTGAACATGACGTGGACATTTGCCTGGTCAATGAGACCTTCCTCAAACCAGGCATCCGCTCCAACATCGCCAATTACCGATGCTTTCGGACCGACCGGCCGACGCAGGGGGGTGGCACGGCGATCTTCATCCGCTCCTCCATTCCGCATTGTGAAATTCAACCACCTGCCATCGGGACTATAGAAGTCACTGCTGTCCAGGTTGAAACGGCCACTGGACCAGTCACGTTTATGGCTGTTTACCGGAGCCCTCGTCGCCAGCTCCTCCTAGATGATGCCCGTCGCCTTCTCCGGACTCCTGGCAAATATTTTATTGCTGGTGACCTCAATTGCAAACACGCCGCCTGGAATTCTTTGGTCACCAATCTTAATGGGCGGCTTCTTCTCCAGGCCACTGAAGAGGTGAATGCGTATGTCTGCGGTCCTGAGGAGCCGACGTGTTATCCTAGCAGAGGGAGACCCGACATTCTTGACATCGCCATTACTCGGGGACTTAATCAGTTCCTGACTGCTGAAGTCCTTCACGAACTGAACTCCGACCACCTGCCAGTTCTCTTTCAACTGGACGTCGCCCCGGTGCAGAGTACGGGCCGGCTCAATCTCAACCGCACGGACTGGCCGTGCTTTCAGCGTCGAGTTACTGCAGCCCTGCAGCGACAGGTGGATGGCGTCGGCGTTCACGAGGCCTCTGCAGCCCAGTTTGCTGATACACTCACAGCAGCTCTGGTGGGAGCGACGCCCCGCCCGCGCACCAGCACAGTCGCATCTTCCGCTCTCCCAGCGGAAATCCTCCAGGACATACGCACACGTAATCGCCTCTGCAAGGAATGGCGTGTGACCAGGGACCCACAGCTGAAGCGCCACATCAACAGCCAGCGCCGTGACATCAAGGCCGCAATTGTCCAGCATAAGAATCGACGCTGGGCTGAGAAACTGCAGGCGTTCACCCCTGACCCCATGCACTGGAATGCGGTCCGCTTTTTTACGAAGCGCAGGACACGGATGCCCCCTCTTGCAACACCGACTGGGACGGCCTATCTACATAAGGATAAGGCGAATCTCCTTGCGGACATCTTTCAGGAGAATTTTACCCCCCTTCAAGAAGATGTGGACCAGCTACACGTCGACCAGGTTGACGCAGCAGTGCAGACCATCCTCCACGGGGATGGGGAGGAGGACCGTGACGACATACCACCTATTTCAGTGGCCGAAGTCCGTGCAAGCATCAAGGCTCTCCCGGCGTCCAAGGCTCCAGGTGTTGACGACATTACCGGCCGGGTCCTGAAGAACCTGCCGCTCCTGGCTGTGGTTCATCTCACTGCCATCTTCAATTGGGTTCTGCGGACTCGCACCTACCCTGCCGCGTGGAAGCACTCCATCGTTATTGCTGTTCCTAAGCCGGGCAAGGATCGGAAGGACCCAAAATCCTACCGGCCTATCAGTTTGCTTCCGCACATCAGCAAGCTGTTTGAGCGGCTTCTTCTTCAGCGACTCCGGACCATCCTGGATATTCGGGAAATCCTCCCCCCGGAACAGTTTGGATTCCGCAGCGGCCACTCCACGACCCAGCAGATTGTACGTGTTGTGGAGTACATCACTCGCGCCTTCAACAACCGGGAATACTGTGGAGCGGTTCTTCTAGATGTCACGAAGGCCTTTGACAGTGTTTGGCATGCTGGACTTCTCTGGAAGATGGACCACCTTGGGTTTCCCCGAGCGTATGTGCGCCTCATTGCGTCGTACCTGCAGCACCGTACTTTCGCTGTCCGCGTTGACGCGGCTCTCTCCACTGCCAGACCTATCGTCGCCGGGGTGCCGCAGGGCTCCGTCCTGGGCCCCGTCCTTTATACTATATTTACCTCGGACCTTCCGACGTCGCCCCGAGTTGAGAAAGCCGTCTACGCTGACGATACGATGCTCTACACCAGGAGCCGGTGGCATGCCGCCATGCATTCCCGGTTGCAGCAGGCATGCGACGACCTCGAGATCTGGGCAGCTCGCTGGCGCATCCGGTTCAACCCCCTGAAGACGCAGGCCATCGTCTTTACGAGGAAGACGACGATGCCGGCCCCGCCACTTCGACTCTATGGGACCGCCCTCCCCTGGCAGAAGACCGTCCGGTACCTGGGCGTTATCATGGACGATCGCCTACTGTGGAAGCCACACATCGACGCCGTCCGTACCAAAGTCCACCAGCGGATGGGTGCGCTGTACCCATTCCTTAATGAAGGGTCTGACCTCTCCATCCGGAATGGCCTCCTCATCTTCCGCTTATTTATACGACCAATTGTGGACTATGCGTGTGAGGCCTGGGGCAATGCGGCTCCCACGCATATTCAGCGTCTTCAGGCGCAACAGAATAAGATCCTCCGGCGGGTCTTCCATGTACACCCGCAGTTTCCGCATCAGTACCTCCACCATGCAGCTGATGAACTGGAAGTGATGCCCCGCATACAGCAGAATGCCAGCCGTTTTTACCGACGGTCGCGCGCCTCTGCCAATCCACTCATTCGAGACGTTGGCGCACCTCAAGATGTTCGTGACCGCTATCAGCGGCCTGTTGCACTCCTCGACCGCTGAGACTCGGGAGTGCACCAAGCGGACGCTGCTTGCAGCTCCGTCCCTCTGATTTTCTTTTTATGATCCCGCATACCCCGATGCCATACAACAAATAAAGAAGTTCAACACACCCTCTCTCCTCTGACGAATGCAGGCAATGCCGTCAGGTAAATCCTGTGTTGCTCTCCTCTTCTTGGGACATACCGACTGGCGGATGGGCGCTTGCTACCGCCCAACGTCCGACAGCCTGTGCGGAGCAGCCCCAAACCTGCGCCACAACCGCCCGCGCCTTTCAAACCACCGAGGATGGGGCTACACACAGCCACACCACAGTCGCCAACCAGTCGCCACGGCAGCGCCGCAAACCACGGCCAAACTGCAGCTACCGCGCGCTACAGCCTGGGTCGGCCCGCCGAGAATCGCCGCCCCCGCCCAAATGCCGCCCCCACAGCCCCAGCCGACGACCCGCCACAATGGCCAAACCTTCGGCAAAACTCCCACACCGTCGCCGCGGCAGCCCGGCCAGCGCGGCCGGCGCCACAGCCACACAAGCCGAGGCGTGCGGCGATGACGGCCGTGCAAACGCGCCTCCGCCGCCCCATCGCCTTCCGTCGCCCTCCCGCCGTTTCCCGATCGGCCCGCAGCCGTCGGGCCACATCGCGCGCCGTCCTCCTCCTCTCGCCCGCCAACATTCACAGCCGTTTCTCAACAATTGCCCGCCGCAAACGGACGCCGCCTGCGCAACAGGCGCCGCCGCCCCTCGCCGCTTCCGACCCGACCCAACCCCTCGACCGAGGCAAACCGCAATCCGAATCTACAGACCAACCCAATCTGCCGTCAAGCACACACGACAGCCGACCTTACACGTTACGCGTTACACATTACGTTTACACGTCTACGTTAGGTTAGGTTAGGTGGACGTGGGTTAGGTTAAGGGGACTTGGGTTAGGTTAAGCGTCAAACTTAGGTTAAGCATTCAAACACGTCAGGCGTCAGAGGTTAGGTTAGGTTAGGTTAGGTTAGGTTAGGTTACACGTTAGGTTAAGGGGTCAGTGCTAGGTTAAGAAGCGTCAAACGTAGGTTAAAAAAGCGTTCAAACGTGAGGCGTGAGCCGGACAGCTTACCTTACGTAGACGTTAGGGGCTCACAGGCTGAGCTCACCTCGCCACACCACAGGTTCGGTTCGGTTCGGTTCGGTTCGCTCGGCTCAGCGTAAAGCGCCGAGGTCAGGGTTACGTTCGTTCACCTTCGGGCGCCACACTTTCGGTTGAAAGGTCGCGACGGGACGACGTCGGCAGGCACGCCGCAAACGAACAAAAACGTACAGACGACGTCGGAAACCGCCGACAGACGGGGGAGCAGCACGACCACGACCAGACACCGAGCGCGAACGAGACACACGCGAACCACCCCCACCGGCCAAAGGGCACCACACAACAACCCAGAGCACCACGTGTCGACACCAGAGCAACCCGCCGCTCACGCGACATGGCTGGCACCGAAGGGCAACCGCCCGCAACTGCGCTTTCCGCGCCGGCCCGGATGCACGTCGTGCTACAACAACACCACTACCGTACACAGCCGCTGTTCACAACATCACTATCAATGGCGCGCCCGCGGCTCGCCGCCGTCGCAGTCGCAGCCCCAACGCCAGCACTTTTGCACCACCATTCACACGCACCGCAACACAGCTCGCCGACACAGCCGAACAAAACAAACACCACACAACAACAGCAACAACGCCGCCGCCTCTACTTGTGCCGGCGACCCACCCCGCCGATGGCGCACCTTTCGCCAGCCGGCAATCGACACACACGCACCCACCCACCGGGGCCCAGTGCAAAAAAAAAACAAAAAAAAACACACAAAAACAAAAAAACAAAACAACACAAACGACACGGGAAGCGCACACCGCCACTTCGCGCGCACGCCACCAACCAGTCGTCGTCTCAAAATAACAAACACAAACAAAATAAACTAACAACTAGGGCAACACAAAACAAAAACGCCTCGCACGAACCGCCCACAAAAAGGACAAGCACACGCACAGCCTCTGCTGACGACCACGACGCAGCGGCACGCTGCTCCTGTCCCGCGCCACGCGCCCCGCGCCCCGCGCCCCACTCGATTCACAACTCACGCGACACCGTCAACGACGGGCTCGCTTCCCGCAACCTACCACCTTTCCGCCACGACGCACAGCCCCAGCCCCACCCGACGACTGCACTTTCACCACCGCCTCCCCCTTCCCCCCCAAAACACACACACACAGCCAGCCAAAAACGCACTCGCGACCCACACATGCACGTGCATCGGCACACGCCAACCAGTCAACGTCGACAACCACACGCAAGGCTCGAAACGAAAACGAAACCGGCGTCCTTCCACGTTGCCATCAAGCTACGCGACACAAGACACAAGGAACCAACACAACAGCCGGCCCCACTAATTCCCACTCTCACGCCGCAAAAAGCACACCGAAACCGCCAAACACGCACGCACATTCCCCTTCGCACTGACACCACCGACCGGCTCGCTACCACACACCTCTCGGCAGCCGTTTCACGCCAATTCGCCACACCGCCCACACAGTCGACAAGCGCCCGCCCTGTACGGCACACGCAACGACGCAGCGCAGCAAAGGGCGCCCGCAACACATACCTCTCCGCCGCCCGACGCGCCAACCGCCACACCACACCGCCAGCCACTCGCAAATTGTGCACTGCCACCAGCCACACGTCCAACACGCCGCGCCGCCTCCGGCCACCCGCCAGGGGGCGCTCACGTCCGCGACAACAGCGCGGCCCGCCGGGCCGGGCCGGGCCGAACCGAACCGAGCCGCCGCTGCTCTGCACTCGGCACGGCCACACCCTGCTGCAGACCGGGCTCGTCCCTCTGTACGCGTCTGCCTGCGCATCAACACAACACGACCTTTTTTTTTTTTTTTTTTTTTTTCCTCTCTACCGCCAACCCTTCTTCTCGCGTTTTACTCGTTGTTGCAGCAGCGGCGCACACCTACACATCCACAGCCCCAGCCGAGCCGGCCTCACCTCAGGGCCCGCCGCCAGCGTCTCCTCCTCGGGCACAGGTGCGGTGCTGTGGCCGCCCATCCAACCGCATTGCTGGCCGTCCAGCCACCAGGCGTTCCCACTGCCGCGAGCCACGCCGCGCACCGACCCTGCTGCAGAAAACGAAGCATAGCCAGAGACCGACCGATACACAAAGCAAGCCGTCGCCTCGCCTCTTGTCCTTCCTGCCTTCCTTCCGCCCCCGCCCTTCTCACACCACCGCCTCTCCACTTTCGCCCCCCCCCCCCCTCCTTTTTTTTTTTTTTTTTGTTGTTTTCTTCTTTCTTTCTTTCTTTCTTTGGCCCTCTCTCCTTCCCGCCATGGCGGTTACGGCACCGCCTGCAGCGGCAGATTGTTTGCGCCCACACGCCTACTCCTACCACCATTAACCTTGCCCTGCCCTGCCCTGCCCATCAACGTCGCAGTCGAACCGACGCTTGCCAACACACTGCCCACGTTCCTTTCTCTTTTCGGCCTACGCCCATTACGCGCCGCCGCCACAGCACCTTCCCTTCCCACAACACACCGACGTCATCACACGCACCCAACACAGGGGCCACGACCGTGTTCCTCGCCCACTCCCATCCCGCACGGTACGCACATTCCCAACTACTACCGCGCACCCTCCCTTTCCAATCTGTGTGTCTCTGTGTCTGTGTCCTGTCCGCGCGTGACGCCTCTCAACATCCGCCGTCCCCCGTCCCGTTTTCGCCCCCATGCCGTCGTCGCGCCGCCTCCTCCCCGTCCACCGCCGCCCCTGTCCGCCCCGCACCACACCATACACCGCTGCTTGTCCCGGCCGTTGCCACCAAAGGCGCCGACCGCAAACGCGCCACGCCGCAGCCCCCGTGCGTCTCGCGCTCGCTTGCATCTCCGTGCCGACGCTGCCTCTCTTCCCGCTCGCACTCGACCTCGACAACACAGTCTTTGGCTCCGCCACTGCGTGTTCCGGTGGTACGCACGCTGCAACACGTATGTATTCATTACCAGAGCGATGGCGAGGCATGACAGCATCTCTGTCTGACCAGAGAGTTCTTTATCGCTGCTAGTCGGCGCTTGGACCGCGCCAGACGACAGTAGTGGCACGCACCGGGTCGCCAGGAACAGTTGTTATATATATTGTAGCGCGAGTCGGGAGAGGTAGTAGTCGGTCGACAGTAGTAGCGGGTGGACGGTTGTACTGAGCGGGCGTCGGCGGCGTGCTCTGCTCGTCTCGCGACTCTGGTCACGGTTCGGGACGATGTATAGTATATTGTGTGTTATAATCAAAAGGTGGTGTGACGCTGCATTGCGCAAATCTGATAACGTATGTTCATTGTACTTATTTCGTTCAACAACAAAAGCCCCACTATTACTTTTTTTCTAAAGTAACTTTTGTCTCTTAACGAAAAACATTCACTTTTTAAAGACTACTTCCTATGGCATTTCCCTCCAAGGAGTGCAATTAATTACCAGCCAGCACTCATTCATTGCACACAGCTGTGTAAGGGGTATCTACAATTGAGGAGCGGATATAAATGCAATTTTTTGTTTTTTTTTTTTGTGTGTGTGTGTTGTAACCTCCCAGCAAAATTTAAAATAATGGACAATGTTATTTACGGATGCTAATGGACATTGCGCTAATTGTAACCTCGCCCACAATGAGAGGTATTGAAAATGGCAACAAAAATGTGAAATTCGCAATCTGACTCAAATATAAAGTCTTCACACAACATTTAAAAACGTCCGTTCAGTGACAAGAAACTTCAATTAAACCGAAATATCGGTCTTTGGCCCTGTGCAAAACAATCAGAATTAAAGTCTTACCTCCGAATAAATGGATGTCACATTTCTGCTCTGGTTGTTGCGCAGCGCTTGGACGAACTGCATTGCAAATAATAATATTCTCTTTTTTTGTGATTTTAGTGACATTTTTCTTCAAAGAAGTGGAATGAAGTGTGAAGTGCAACGAACTCTTTAGTTCAATAAAAAATTAAATGTTTGAAAAATGCTTTTGAAATAAAAATTATTATTGGGTAACTTGTTGGAGAATAATTACAATAAATACACTTTTTCATTATCTAATGATTATATTAATTAACAGTATACCTTATTCACCATCTTGACCAGTGTTGCCGACCGCCTACATCACACAACCGCACGACTACTGACAGAGTACAGCCCTCAACTACACAGAGCTACGGACTCGCAACGACTACTACTGACTGACTGACTGACTGACTGAGAACCGCTCGCAACACTCGCGCAGTCCAGCGCAAACTCTCTGGTCACAGATGCTACAATGTCTCGCCATCGCTACTATGTTACATACGTGTTTCAGTGTCTTTTTCATTGGGGTAACGATCTTTGGCTCTTTCTATTCTGAATACAGGGCCAAAGGTCAACGCTGCTGCCCTTATACAATTTATCAGGTTTCATTATGTCTGTTGCAATGTTACATACGGTTCACTCTTTCATTAATATTATCGTTGGGTTTGTTTTGTAGGGACGTTAGTTAACATTCTGGCACATTTTTATTATCATCGGACTCTCTGCTATTTGTGCAGGGAGGTTATACCTGGGTCCATTTCCATTTCCATTTACATTTTAATATTGATAGACTTTTTGTTTTCTTTTTTGTTTCTTGTTGTTTTTCCTTCTTTTTTCTTGTTGTTTTTTTTTTGTTTTGTTTTTCCCGCTCTCACCACCACCGCCGCATCACGCCTTCCGTTTTCTTGGTTTCTTTTCTGTTCTTCAACTGCTTCAACATCACCGCGCCCCATTTCCACACCACAGCCATCAGCCTCCAAGACGGGCGGGCGCAGTGTGCCATTTCCGGCGCACGAGCACACCCGTACGGTACTCTCCTCGCCCCCACGCCACCAACAACACAGCGACCACGCGGCTTTCAGGCACGGCACGGCACGGCACGGCACGGCACGGCACGGCACGGCACGGCACGGCACGGCACGGCACGGCACGGCACCGGCGAAATGCGCCGCCCCCGCCCCTCCGCGCATCCGTCCGTCTCGCCACGTTCACTGACAGCCGCGTCTGCGGCTACACCACGACAACCACAACACAACACCGCTCCCCTCCCTGGCAACTCACATTGTTTTTCTCCTCCTCTTTTGCACAAACCACAACGCCGAGCACAGGCGCAAGCCACCCACACCGCGCCCCTCCCCGTCCCGTCTTTGGCCGCCGCTCCTCGTTTCCTCGTTTGCCCCCTCCCATCTCCCGAAATGCCATGCCAGCAGCGTTACGCATGCCCCTCCCACATGCAGGGCACGCCCACCTCCAAACACTGCCAATTCACGGACGCACGCACACACACACACACACACACACACACACACACACACACACTCACTCACTCACTCACTTTCTCGACACCTTTCTGTACGGAGGGTGCGTCATCTCGACCGTGACAGAGTGACGGCAACTATCGACGATCCATTTCCCCCCACTGGTAAAACATGTCCACTAACACCTACATACATCATTCAAGTACACAGACAATAGCATACACACAATGGGAGGGCACACGAACATGGACGGCACGGCACTGTCATACACTCTTCCTCAGAACCATATCAACAAACGTTACGTACATCCGGGAAAGCGAAAGCGAACGCGAACGCGAAAGCGAAAGCGAAAGCAAAAGCAAAAGCAAAGGCAAAGCCCAATGCAGCCGTCAAAGGTAACGTTCACCACGGCAGACACTTGCAGCCGCGCCGCCGTTAAACGCATTTCAGTGCGGCTCCAATACGCCTCCGACACGGGAACGTTCCGTTGCTCTACGAATGCGTTTCTCCCCTTTTTCCCTTCCTCTCTCTTTTGCCCCCCCTCCTTGCACTCTTGCCTCCTTCCTCACGTTCTGCCCAGACATTCGACCGATCAAAGTCAACCTTTCGTTACCGTTCTCAGCGCGACGGTGTACAACAGTATGACGGGTGTGCCCAAGACTTCGGTTCAGTTGCGTGACGCCGGTCTATCGCGCCGATCGACAGTTACTCAGGGGGCGACGGATCGGACCACGTCACCGACACACAAAACACTTTCAAACAAACAAATACATACCGGATGGACACAGACAAACACGTGTACAGACATTCGCCAAACAAACGACCGCCGCCGCCGCCGCCGCCGCCGCCGCCGTCGTCGTCTAGCGTCGCGCTTACTGTACTGCACTGGACACGCGTGCATCTTGAATGACGACATCGGTGTGCGTGCGTCGTACGCAATCAGTCAGACACGGCTATCAAACATCAGAGTCGAATGGTACATCATCGTGCGTGTCGCCGTACACGTACAGTACAATACAACAACAATGCGTCTTAATGGCACGTTCATTTCAACGTCACTCACACACCTCCACGCTGCAGTTACGTCGCACCATTGTCAAACTCGGCGTACAGCAAAGGGAATAGTGGGCGGCAAACAAAACCAAACAAAAACATTTCACATTTCACCCTCGCCATGTATGATGTGCAAAAAAACAAACCCGCAAACGGCCGTCGTTACGGTGACACAAAAGTCGCCGATCGCACAGTCCCCCCTCGCAGACGGGTAACACACACACACACACACACACACACACACACACACACACACACACCAACAACACCAACGGGTCAAAAACCACGCCAACGAGGCGTGCCACCATTCCACGCCACGGCGACCAACCTCGTGGCCGTACCCCGCGCAACACGCTTTGACGCGCCCCCCCACCCACAATCAAAATGCACACATACATCACAGCCGTCCACACAAACAACAACAACAACAATTCCGCCCTTCCCGCAAAAGGCAAGTTGGTGGCCCTGAAAAGGGCCGTTTTGCCGCTCTCGCAACGGAGGAGCCTTCTCCATCCTTCCTTCCTTCCATTCCAGAGCCACCTCCTTACTTGGAGCTCGTGTACTTGGTCACCGCCTTCGTGCCCTCGCTCACGGCGTGCTTGGCCAGCTCGCCAGGCAGCAACAGCCGCACAGCGGTCTGGATCTCGCGGGACGTGATGGTCGAGCGCTTGTTGTAGTGCGCCAGGCGAGAAGCCTCGGCCGCAATGCGCTCGAAAATGTCGTTCACGAAGCTGTTCATGATGCTCATCGCCTTCGACGAGATGCCCGTGTCAGGGTGCACCTGCTTCAGCACCTTGTAGATGTAGATGGCATAGCTCTCCTTCCTCTTGCGCTTCTTCTTCTTGTCGCCCTTCGAAATGTTCTTCTGCGCCTTGCCAGCCTTCTTGGCGGCCTTCCCGCTAGTCTTGGGCGGCATCTCGAACCAACGTACGGCAGCAGCAACACCAGTAGCAAGCGCTCCGCTCTAGTCAGCGTCTCCCCACACAGTGGCACCCGCCGCCAGCCGCCGCCGCACCTTTACCAGCTCGCCCTGTTGCGGCCGCCGACCAATGGGGCGCGCGCGCAACCGGCCGCCGCACCCGAGCCCATAAAGCACCCCCACCCCGGCTGCGCCGGCACGCACTCCGCTGCTCGACTCGCTGCCGCTCGCACCGGTCGTTTTCGTTTCCGTTTCGTGTGCACCGTCGCTAGCCCATCGCCATGTCCGGACGCGGAAAGGGAGGCAAAGTCAAGGGCAAGTCAAAGTCCCGCTCAAGCAGGGCTGGGCTCCAGTTCCCGGTCGGCAGAATCCACCGCCTCCTGCGCAAGGGAAACTACGCAGAGCGCGTCGGCGCCGGGGCGCCCGTCTACCTCGCCGCCGTCATGGAGTACCTCGCGGCTGAGGTGCTCGAGCTGGCCGGAAACGCGGCCCGCGACAACAAGAAGACGCGCATCATCCCGCGCCACCTGCAGCTTGCCATCCGCAACGACGAGGAGCTCAACAAGCTCCTGTCGGGCGTCACCATCGCACAGGGTGGTGTCCTGCCCAACATCCAGGCCGTCCTGCTGCCAAAGAAGACCGAGAAGAAGGCCTAAAGGAGGCCAGGCAATCGCAGCGCCGCGTGCTCCCCTGCACGCAACGCGCTTTGCCGGCTCGGCCCACAACAATCGGCCCTTTTCAGGGCCACCACACAAACCTACGTCCAAAGCAAAATTTCAGTCGTCCTCGCCGCACCTTGTTTTGTTTTAACTTTGCACTGTCACAGCACAGCCGCCGCCGGCGCACGTCCGCCATCTTGTCGTCCACACAGCCCGTGTGGCCCAACACACACACACACACACACACACACACACACACACACACACACACACATTTTGCACGGTCGCAGTCGCCTTCCAAACCGACAACGGCAGCAATAATGACCATTGTTGTTAAAGGGAGGCGTGTCGACACACCGCCCTCCACTCCCGCGCGCAACGGCCGTCGACACGAACGAAACAGCTGATCCGGCCGCCTATGCCCACACGCCTTGCCTCGGAAACCCCAACGCCGCCGCAAACAAACACACAGAGCCAAACCACGCAAGCAAATAATCACCGCCTCTCGCACAACAACACACAGCCCGCCATCTCCGTCGCGATCGATACAAAGACACACAAACCGAAGCAGCTCCACACACAGCCAGCCACATGACACGTTTCCTTTCCTTCTCCCCTCCCAGTCACATCACGTCGCTCAAACGGAAAGAAAGAAAGAAAGAAACAAACAAACAACACAGCGCACACACGCAGCAACAACACAGACTCTTTCGCACTTTTCAACTTCCGAACAGTGTGGTGGCCCTGAAAAGGGCCGTTTTCTAGTCTCTCCCACCCACAAGCACGGCCGCGGGAAGGCCAGCGCCCGCTGCGACGCAGCCTAACCGCCGAAACCGTACAGGGTGCGCCCCTGCCTCTTCAGGGCGTACACCACGTCCATGGCCGTCACAGTCTTGCGCTTGGCGTGCTCAGTGTACGTCACCGCGTCGCGGATCACGTTCTCCAGGAACACCTTCAGCACCCCGCGGGTCTCCTCGTAGATCAGACCAGAGATGCGCTTCACGCCGCCCCTGCGAGCCAGGCGGCGGATGGCGGGCTTCGTGATGCCCTGGATGTTGTCGCGCAACACCTTGCGGTGCCGCTTGGCGCCACCCTTGCCGAGCCCCTTTCCTCCCTTGCCGCGGCCTGTCATCCTTCCTTCCTCGGGCAAAGCAAAACGTGCACAAACAGCAGCTGCAGCGGCTGGCGAGTCGGCTACGGTCTGCGCCCAGCGCACACAACTACTACTAAGGATGGGGCCCCTCCACGCCCGCACCAACGTTGTGACCAACACAAAAGTTCTACTGTCACCTCCGTATGCATGTTAGTTTTGAATCAAGGCGTCACAGGATGCAGGCTGTGATGTTATCCATGCGTCTGGGTAAGGCTACTCATTAACATGGTCCATCAGGAGATAGTAGTGGTCGAAAGCGATCGAAGGGTAGCGGTTGTAAGAGCAGAGGAAAAAAAGTGCCAAGGCCAGCGCCAAGGGAAAAAAACCTCTGCGACAGTAGGACGGGAAGTAAGAGCAGTAGCGGTTTGCTAGCTGCGACAGAGCATGCAAGGTGAGGGGGGTTAGCGTGAGGTATCGTGCAACGTTACCTATGTACTGCGTGGTCGTTCGCTGGGTCAGTCCGGTGCCGCGGCTGGGCTCCCTCGTTGTCTCCTGGGCCGGCCGCAGTGGCTTACTCCCTGTAACACAAAAGTTCGGCGCGGCAGCGCGGCGACGCTTGCGCGATGAAGACTGCCCTGGCGGTTTTCTTCTTTGCACCTTTCACCTGCGGTGCTGCTGGGGCAACCGCTGGGACAGGCGCGCGAACGTCCTTCTGCGAGGTCGCAGGAGTGTTCGCAGGTACGACTGCACTGAGGCCTTGGGCGAAGACTGCACGCAGTTGCCTCAAGGCCTCTTCCTTCTCTGCAGCCATGGCGGCTGCGAAGGCAGCCCTCTCCACCGCCATTACGGCTTTGAGGGCTGCTGTGGCCTCCTTCACGGCGATGCCGAGCTCGAGGTCACATCTCTTCGCGGGAGGGCGAGCTGCGTCCTGGCGGCCCGTTTCCGAGCGGCCGTCCCCGCCCCTGGCAGGTGGATCTGCTGCTGCGCCATCCCTCAGCTGCACCGGGCTGTTCTCCGCCCTACGCCGTTTCCGACGTCGTCTTCTCTTCTGCTGCTGCGTCGGTGCGGCCGCGGCCGCTTCGCCGCCCCCGGCACGGCTGCGGCTAGAGAAAGCCGCGCAACCGCGCCAGCTGGCGACGTGCGGGCCGCCACACCGGACACAAGTCGGCAGAGCGTTGCTGCCAGCGCGCCCGCCGCCCCCCTATATAGACTCTGGCCCGCCCTCCCCCCACCACGCGCAACCGAGGGCATATAAGCGCAGCACGGAGGCGCGCGGGCCCGTTGTCAAGGCAGCACCGGACGCCGCGCCGCACCTAACCTCCACGCACGCCGCTCCGCTACCGCTACCGCTACCGCTACCGCCATGGCCCGCACAAAGCAAACGGCCCGCAAGTCCACCGGCGGAAAGGCGCCGCGCAAACAGCTCGCCACCAAGGCGGCGAGGAAGAGCGCGCCCGCCACCGGAGGCGTCAAGAAGCCCCACCGCTACAGGCCGGGCACCGTCGCCCTGCGAGAAATCAGGCGCTACCAGAAGAGCACAGAGCTGCTCATCCGCAAGCTGCCATTCCAGCGCCTAGTGCGCGAGATCGCCCAGGACTTCAAGACCGACCTGCGCTTCCAGAGCTCCGCAGTCATGGCCCTGCAGGAGGCCAGCGAGGCCTACCTCGTCGGCCTCTTCGAAGACACCAACCTGTGCGCAATCCACGCCAAGCGCGTCACCATCATGCCCAAGGACATCCAGCTCGCGCGCCGCATCCGCGGCGAGCGCGCCTAAACCGCGCCGCGGCACCGCACCGCACAAACAAAAACGGCCCTTTTCAGGGCCACTAACATCTCTCCGTCGCGAGCAAACTTTGTCGGTCGCCTGCCTCTCGCCCCGCAACCCAAAAACAAAAACCACCACTTCCCGTCCGTCCGCCACACCCGCTCACTCTGCCTGCCTGCTAGCAGCGCGCAACAATCACACATCATCCCTCCCCGGCGCTCAAAGCGCACAATACCCAACGGCCGACGTCACACCGCACGGGTGGCTGGCCGGCCGCCGCTTTCGTTTCGAAAACAAAAAAACCCGCACTCCACTCCGACGGCCAACGGCCAGGCAGGCGCGCTCGCTCGCTCTACACGCCACCGAAATCCCCGCCGACTCCTTCCACATCTCAACGTGCCCCCCGTTGCAAAACATAACACACACAAAGGAACAAAACAAAACAAAGACCAGACACGACTCGACTCGACAAGACAGACATCCGAGAAGAACGAACGCAGGCAAGCCAACCAACGTATTCAAACAAAACAACGTGACAGAAAACCAACCGTCGGCCGCCGCCACAAACACGGCGACAATCAACCACGACAACAACAACACCGCTTACCGCTACCGCCGCCCACACCCGCCACCGACCCCCGCAATCCAACCACCACGGCACGCAAACAGCATCCCCACGGGCATACAGACAGACACCCACACCAAACGCAACACGACAATCAAAACCTTCCCCGACGTGCTTTGATGGCCCTGAGAAGGGCCGTTTTGGGCCGCGCGTCTCTTGCGCGCCACTAGACGACGACGGGGGGTGGGGACGACGGAGTCAAGCGCCAAACCCTTCCTTTCCCATCTCTTTCTCCTCTACTCTACTTCTTCTTCTTGGGCGAAGCCTTCGCCTTAGACGGCGTCGTCGCCTTCTTCGGGCGCGGCGCCTTCGGCTTCTTCGTCGGAACCTTGGCGGCCTTCTTCGCCTTCGACGGCGACTTGGCCTTGGCCGGCTTGGCCGCAGCCGCCTTCTTCGCACCCGCGGGAGCGGCCGACGCCGCAGACGCCTTCTTGGCGGCGCCCGCCTTCCGACCGGTCGCCGCCTTCACGCCACCAGCCTTCTTTGCGCCGGCCGCACGGGCGCCCTTCTTCTCCTTGCTGGCCGGAGCGGCGCGCTTCTTCTTGGCACCGCCAGCACGAGCCTTGCCGCCCTCGGCCGCCCCCCCGCCGCCGGCGCCGGCAAGCTTGAACGAGCCGGACGCGCCCTTCCCCTTCGTCTGCACCAGCTCGCCCGCCACGACGGCCGACTTGAGGTACTTCTTGATAAACGGCGCCAGCTTCTCCGCGTCCAGCTTGTAGTGCGCGGCTATGTACTTCTTGATCGCCTGCAGCGACGACCCGCCGCGCTCCTTCAGACTCTTGATGGCGGCCGTCACCATCTCAGAGGTGCGCGGGTGCGCAGGCTTGGCGCGCGGCTTCTTCGCAGACGACGCAGACTTGGCCTTCTTCGTCGTGCCGGTGGCGGCGGGTGCCGCAGCAGTCTCGTTCGTAGCCGCCTGATCTGCCATTTCGACGACGCGCGTAACACACAGCGAGAGCGAGCGGGACGGCAGGCACGCAAGCACAGCACAGCAGCAGAGCAGAGAATCACAAGGCCCAGCCAGTGTCGCGGGCGGGCGCGGACGGCCGAGAGAGCGGCCGCCACTCTGCGCGCCGCCGCGCCGCGCCTCCCGCGCTTGCTACCGCCCAACGTCCGACAGCCTGTGCGGAGCAGCCCCAAACCTGCGCCACAACCGCCCGCGCCTTTCAAACCACCGAGGATGGGGCTACACACAGCCACACCACAGTCGCCAACCAGTCGCCACGGCAGCGCCGCAAACCACGGCCAAACTGCAGCTACCGCGCGCTACAGCCTGGGTCGGCCCGCCGAGAATCGCCGCCCCCGCCCAAATGCCGCCCCCACAGCCCCAGCCGACGACCCGCCACAATGGCCAAACCTTCGGCAAAACTCCCACACCGTCGCCGCGGCAGCCCGGCCAGCGCGGCCGGCGCCACAGCCACACAAGCCGAGGCGTGCGGCGATGACGGCCGTGCAAACGCGCCTCCGCCGCCCCATCGCCTTCCGTCGCCCTCCCGCCGTTTCCCGATCGGCCCGCAGCCGTCGGGCCACATCGCGCGCCGTCCTCCTCCTCTCGCCCGCCAACATTCACAGCCGTTTCTCAACAATTGCCCGCCGCAAACGGACGCCGCCTGCGCAACAGGCGCCGCCGCCCCTCGCCGCTTCCGACCCGACCCAACCCCTCGACCGAGGCAAACCGCAATCCGAATCTACAGACCAACCCAATCTGCCGTCAAGCACACACGACAGCCGACCTTACACGTTACGCGTTACACATTACGTTTACACGTCTACGTTAGGTTAGGTTAGGTGGACGTGGGTTAGGTTAAGGGGACTTGGGTTAGGTTAAGCGTCAAACTTAGGTTAAGCATTCAAACACGTCAGGCGTCAGAGGTTAGGTTAGGTTAGGTTAGGTTAGGTTAGGTTACACGTTAGGTTAAGGGGTCAGTGCTAGGTTAAGAAGCGTCAAACGTAGGTTAAAAAAGCGTTCAAACGTGAGGCGTGAGCCGGACAGCTTACCTTACGTAGACGTTAGGGGCTCACAGGCTGAGCTCACCTCGCCACACCACAGGTTCGGTTCGGTTCGGTTCGGTTCGCTCGGCTCAGCGTAAAGCGCCGAGGTCAGGGTTACGTTCGTTCACCTTCGGGCGCCACACTTTCGGTTGAAAGGTCGCGACGGGACGACGTCGGCAGGCACGCCGCAAACGAACAAAAACGTACAGACGACGTCGGAAACCGCCGACAGACGGGGGAGCAGCACGACCACGACCAGACACCGAGCGCGAACGAGACACACGCGAACCACCCCCACCGGCCAAAGGGCACCACACAACAACCCAGAGCACCACGTGTCGACACCAGAGCAACCCGCCGCTCACGCGACATGGCTGGCACCGAAGGGCAACCGCCCGCAACTGCGCTTTCCGCGCCGGCCCGGATGCACGTCGTGCTACAACAACACCACTACCGTACACAGCCGCTGTTCACAACATCACTATCAATGGCGCGCCCGCGGCTCGCCGCCGTCGCAGTCGCAGCCCCAACGCCAGCACTTTTGCACCACCATTCACACGCACCGCAACACAGCTCGCCGACACAGCCGAACAAAACAAACACCACACAACAACAGCAACAACGCCGCCGCCTCTACTTGTGCCGGCGACCCACCCCGCCGATGGCGCACCTTTCGCCAGCCGGCAATCGACACACACGCACCCACCCACCGGGGCCCAGTGCAAAAAAAAAACAAAAAAAAACACACAAAAACAAAAAAACAAAACAACACAAACGACACGGGAAGCGCACACCGCCACTTCGCGCGCACGCCACCAACCAGTCGTCGTCTCAAAATAACAAACACAAACAAAATAAACTAACAACTAGGGCAACACAAAACAAAAACGCCTCGCACGAACCGCCCACAAAAAGGACAAGCACACGCACAGCCTCTGCTGACGACCACGACGCAGCGGCACGCTGCTCCTGTCCCGCGCCACGCGCCCCGCGCCCCGCGCCCCACTCGATTCACAACTCACGCGACACCGTCAACGACGGGCTCGCTTCCCGCAACCTACCACCTTTCCGCCACGACGCACAGCCCCAGCCCCACCCGACGACTGCACTTTCACCACCGCCTCCCCCTTCCCCCCCAAAACACACACACACAGCCAGCCAAAAACGCACTCGCGACCCACACATGCACGTGCATCGGCACACGCCAACCAGTCAACGTCGACAACCACACGCAAGGCTCGAAACGAAAACGAAACCGGCGTCCTTCCACGTTGCCATCAAGCTACGCGACACAAGACACAAGGAACCAACACAACAGCCGGCCCCACTAATTCCCACTCTCACGCCGCAAAAAGCACACCGAAACCGCCAAACACGCACGCACATTCCCCTTCGCACTGACACCACCGACCGGCTCGCTACCACACACCTCTCGGCAGCCGTTTCACGCCAATTCGCCACACCGCCCACACAGTCGACAAGCGCCCGCCCTGTACGGCACACGCAACGACGCAGCGCAGCAAAGGGCGCCCGCAACACATACCTCTCCGCCGCCCGACGCGCCAACCGCCACACCACACCGCCAGCCACTCGCAAATTGTGCACTGCCACCAGCCACACGTCCAACACGCCGCGCCGCCTCCGGCCACCCGCCAGGGGGCGCTCACGTCCGCGACAACAGCGCGGCCCGCCGGGCCGGGCCGGGCCGAACCGAACCGAGCCGCCGCTGCTCTGCACTCGGCACGGCCACACCCTGCTGCAGACCGGGCTCGTCCCTCTGTACGCGTCTGCCTGCGCATCAAGACAACACGACCTTTTTTTTTTTTTTTTTTTTTTTTCCTCTCTACCGCCAACCCTTCTTCTCGCGTTTTACTCGTTGTTGCAGCAGCGGCGCACACCTACACATCCACAGCCCCAGCCGAGCCGGCCTCACCTCAGGGCCCGCCGCCAGCGTCTCCTCCTCGGGCACAGGTGCGGTGCTGTGGCCGCCCATCCAACCGCATTGCTGGCCGTCCAGCCACCAGGCGTTCCCACTGCCGCGAGCCACGCCGCGCACCGACCCTGCTGCAGAAAACGAAGCATAGCCAGAGACCGACCGATACACAAAGCAAGCCGTCGCCTCGCCTCTTGTCCTTCCTGCCTTCCTTCCGCCCCCGCCCTTCTCACACCACCGCCTCTCCACTTTCGCCCCCCCCCCCTCCTTTTTTTTTTTTTTTTTTGTTGTTTTCTTCTTTCTTTCTTTCTTTCTTTGGCCCTCTCTCCTTCCCGCCATGGCGGTTACGGCACCGCCTGCAGCGGCAGATTGTTTGCGCCCACACGCCTACTCCTACCACCATTAACCTTGCCCTGCCCTGCCCTGCCCATCAACGTCGCAGTCGAACCGACGCTTGCCAACACACTGCCCACGTTCCTTTCTCTTTTCGGCCTACGCCCATTACGCGCCGCCGCCACAGCACCTTCCCTTCCCACAACACACCGACGTCATCACACGCACCCAACACAGGGGCCACGACCGTGTTCCTCGCCCACTCCCATCCCGCACGGTACGCACATTCCCAACTACTACCGCGCACCCTCCCTTTCCAATCTGTGTGTCTCTGTGTCTGTGTCCTGTCCGCGCGTGACGCCTCTCAACATCCGCCGTCCCCCGTCCCGTTTTCGCCCCCATGCCGTCGTCGCGCCGCCTCCTCCCCGTCCACCGCCGCCCCTGTCCGCCCCGCACCACACCATACACCGCTGCTTGTCCCGGCCGTTGCCACCAAAGGCGCCGACCGCAAACGCGCCACGCCGCAGCCCCCGTGCGTCTCGCGCTCGCTTGCATCTCCGTGCCGACGCTGCCTCTCTTCCCGCTCGCACTCGACCTCGACAACACAGTCTTTGGCTCCGCCACTGCGTGTTCCGGTGGTACGCACGCTGCAACACGTATGTATTCATTACCAGAGCGATGGCGAGGCATGACAGCATCTCTGTCTGACCAGAGAGTTCTTTATCGCTGCTAGTCGGCGCTTGGACCGCGCCAGACGACAGTAGTGGCACGCACCGGGTCGCCAGGAACAGTTGTTATATATATTGTAGCGCGAGTCGGGAGAGGTAGTAGTCGGTCGACAGTAGTAGCGGGTGGACGGTTGTACTGAGCGGGCGTCGGCGGCGTGCTCTGCTCGTCTCGCGACTCTGGTCACGGTTCGGGACGATGTATAGTATATTGTGTGTTATAATCAAAAGGTGGTGTGACGCTGCATTGCGCAAATCTGATAACGTATGTTCATTGTACTTATTTCGTTCAACAACAAAAGCCCCACTATTACTTTTTTTCTAAAGTAACTTTTGTCTCTTAACGAAAAACATTCACTTTTTAAAGACTACTTCCTATGGCATTTCCCTCCAAGGAGTGCAATTAATTACCAGCCAGCACTCATTCATTGCACACAGCTGTGTAAGGGGTATCTACAATTGAGGAGCGGATATAAATGCAATTTTTTGTTTTTTTTTTGTGTGTGTGTGTGTTGTAACCTCCCAGCAAAATTTAAAATAATGGACAATGTTATTTACGGATGCTAATGGACATTGCGCTAATTGTAACCTCGCCCACAATGAGAGGTATTGAAAATGGCAACAAAAATGTGAAATTCGCAATCTGACTCAAATATAAAGTCTTCACACAACATTTAAAAACGTCCGTTCAGTGACAAGAAACTTCAATTAAACCGAAATATCGGTCTTTGGCCCTGTGCAAAACAATCAGAATTAAAGTCTTACCTCCGAATAAATGGATGTCACATTTCTGCTCTGGTTGTTGCGCAGCGCTTGGACGAACTGCATTGCAAATAATAATACTCTCTTTTTTTGTGATTTTAGTGACATTTTTCTTCAAAGAAGTGGAATGAAGTGTGAAGTGCAACGAACTCTTTAGTTCAATAAAAAATTAAATGTTTGAAAAATGCTTTTGAAATAAAAATTATTATTGGGCAACTTGTTGGAGAATAATTACAATAAATACACTTTTTCATTATCTAATGATTATATTAATTAACAGTATACCTTATTCACCATCTTGACCAGTGTTGCCGACCGCCTACATCACACAACCGCACGACTACTGACAGAGTACAGCCCTCAACTACACAGAGCTACGGACTCGCAACGACTACTACTGACTGACTGACTGACTGACTGAGAACCGCTCGCAACACTCGCGCAGTCCAGCGCAAACTCTCTGGTCACAGATGCTACAATGTCTCGCCATCGCTACTATGTTACATACGTGTTTCAGTGTCTTTTTCATTGGGGTAACGATCTTTGGCTCTTTCTATTCTGAATACAGGGCCAAAGGTCAACGCTGCTGCCCTTATACAATTTATCAGGTTTCATTATGTCTGTTGCAATGTTACATACGGTTCACTCTTTCATTAATATTATCGTTGGGTTTGTTTTGTAGGGACGTTAGTTAACATTCTGGCACATTTTTATTATCATCGGACTCTCTGCTATTTGTGCAGGGAGGTTATACCTGGGTCCATTTCCATTTCCATTTACATTTTAATATTGATAGACTTTTTGTTTTCTTTTTTGTTTCTTGTTGTTTTTCCTTCTTTTTTCTTGTTGTTTTTTTTTTGTTTTGTTTTTCCCGCTCTCACCACCACCGCCGCATCACGCCTTCCGTTTTCTTGGTTTCTTTTCTGTTCTTCAACTGCTTCAACATCACCGCGCCCCATTTCCACACCACAGCCATCAGCCTCCAAGACGGGCGGGCGCAGTGTGCCATTTCCGGCGCACGAACACACCCGTACGGTACTCTCCTCGCCCCCACGCCACCAACAACACAGCGACCACGCGGCTTTCAGGCACGGCACGGCACGGCACGGCACGGCACGGCACGGCACGGCACGGCACGGCACGGCACGGCACCGGCGAAATGCGCCGCCCCCGCCCCTCCGCGCATCCGTCCGTCTCGCCACGTTCACTGACAGCCGCGTCTGCGGCTACACCACGACAACCACAACACAACACCGCTCCCCTCCCTGGCAACTCACATTGTTTTTCTCCTCCTCTTTTGCACAAACCACAACGCCGAGCACAGGCGCAAGCCACCCACACCGCGCCCCTCCCCGTCCCGTCTTTGGCCGCCGCTCCTCGTTTCCTCGTTTGCCCCCTCCCATCTCCCGAAATGCCATGCCAGCAGCGTTACGCATGCCCCTCCCACATGCAGGGCACGCCCACCTCCAAACACTGCCAATTCACGGACGCACGCACACACACACACACACACACACACACACACACACACACACTCACTCACTCACTCACTTTCTCGACACCTTTCTGTACGGAGGGTGCGTCATCTCGACCGTGACAGAGTGACGGCAACTATCGACGATCCATTTCCCCCCACTGGTAAAACATGTCCACTAACACCTACATACATCATTCAAGTACACAGACAATAGCATACACACAATGGGAGGGCACACGAACATGGACGGCACGGCACTGTCATACACTCTTCCTCAGAACCATATCAACAAACGTTACGTACATCCGGGAAAGCGAAAGCGAACGCGAACGCGAAAGCGAAAGCGAAAGCAAAAGCAAAAGCAAAGGCAAAGCCCAATGCAGCCGTCAAAGGTAACGTTCACCACGGCAGACACTTGCAGCCGCGCCGCCGTTAAACGCATTTCAGTGCGGCTCCAATACGCCTCCGACACGGGAACGTTCCGTTGCTCTACGAATGCGTTTCTCCCCTTTTTCCCTTCCTCTCTCTTTTGCCCCCCCTCCTTGCACTCTTGCCTCCTTCCTCACGTTCTGCCCAGACATTCGACCGATCAAAGTCAACCTTTCGTTACCGTTCTCAGCGCGACGGTGTACAACAGTATGACGGGTGTGCCCAAGACTTCGGTTCAGTTGCGTGACGCCGGTCTATCGCGCCGATCGACAGTTACTCAGGGGGCGACGGATCGGACCACGTCACCGACACACAAAACACTTTCAAACAAACAAATACATACCGGATGGACACAGACAAACACGTGTACAGACATTCGCCAAACAAACGACCGCCGCCGCCGCCGCCGCCGTCGTCGTCTAGCGTCGCGCTTACTGTACTGCACTGGACACGCGTGCATCTTGAATGACGACATCGGTGTGCGTGCGTCGTACGCAATCAGTCAGACACGGCTATCAAACATCAGAGTCGAATGGTACATCATCGTGCGTGTCGCCGTACACGTACAGTACAATACAACAACAATGCGTCTTAATGGCACGTTCATTTCAACGTCACTCACACACCTCCACGCTGCAGTTACGTCGCACCATTGTCAAACTCGGCGTACAGCAAAGGGAATAGTGGGCGGCAAACAAAACCAAACAAAAACATTTCACATTTCACCCTCGCCATGTATGATGTGCAAAAAAACAAACCCGCAAACGGCCGTCGTTACGGTGACACAAAAGTCGCCGATCGCACAGTCCCCCCTCGCAGACGGGTAACACACACACACACACACACACACACACACACACACACACACACACACACAACAACACCAACGGGTCAAAAACCACGCCAACGAGGCGTGCCACCATTCCACGCCACGGCGACCAACCTCGTGGCCGTACCCCGCGCAACACGCTTTGACGCGCCCCCCCACCCACAATCAAAATGCACACATACATCACAGCCGTCCACACAAACAACAACAACAACAATTCCGCCCTTCCCGCAAAAGGCAAGTTGGTGGCCCTGAAAAGGGCCGTTTTGCCGCTCTCGCAACGGAGGAGCCTTCTCCATCCTTCCTTCCTTCCATTCCAGAGCCACCTCCTTACTTGGAGCTCGTGTACTTGGTCACCGCCTTCGTGCCCTCGCTCACGGCGTGCTTGGCCAGCTCGCCAGGCAGCAACAGCCGCACAGCGGTCTGGATCTCGCGGGACGTGATGGTCGAGCGCTTGTTGTAGTGCGCCAGGCGAGAAGCCTCGGCCGCAATGCGCTCGAAAATGTCGTTCACGAAGCTGTTCATGATGCTCATCGCCTTCGACGAGATGCCCGTGTCAGGGTGCACCTGCTTCAGCACCTTGTAGATGTAGATGGCATAGCTCTCCTTCCTCTTGCGCTTCTTCTTCTTGTCGCCCTTCGAAATGTTCTTCTGCGCCTTGCCAGCCTTCTTGGCGGCCTTCCCGCTAGTCTTGGGCGGCATCTCGAACCAACGTACGGCAGCAGCAACACCAGTAGCAAGCGCTCCGCTCTAGTCAGCGTCTCCCCACACAGTGGCACCCGCCGCCAGCCGCCGCCGCACCTTTACCAGCTCGCCCTGTTGCGGCCGCCGACCAATGGGGCGCGCGCGCAACCGGCCGCCGCACCCGAGCCCATAAAGCACCCCCACCCCGGCTGCGCCGGCACGCACTCCGCTGCTCGACTCGCTGCCGCTCGCACCGGTCGTTTTCGTTTCCGTTTCGTGTGCACCGTCGCTAGCCCATCGCCATGTCCGGACGCGGAAAGGGAGGCAAAGTCAAGGGCAAGTCAAAGTCCCGCTCAAGCAGGGCTGGGCTCCAGTTCCCGGTCGGCAGAATCCACCGCCTCCTGCGCAAGGGAAACTACGCAGAGCGCGTCGGCGCCGGGGCGCCCGTCTACCTCGCCGCCGTCATGGAGTACCTCGCGGCTGAGGTGCTCGAGCTGGCCGGAAACGCGGCCCGCGACAACAAGAAGACGCGCATCATCCCGCGCCACCTGCAGCTTGCCATCCGCAACGACGAGGAGCTCAACAAGCTCCTGTCGGGCGTCACCATCGCACAGGGTGGTGTCCTGCCCAACATCCAGGCCGTCCTGCTGCCAAAGAAGACCGAGAAGAAGGCCTAAAGGAGGCCAGGCAATCGCAGCGCCGCGTGCTCCCCTGCACGCAACGCGCTTTGCCGGCTCGGCCCACAACAATCGGCCCTTTTCAGGGCCACCACACAAACCTACGTCCAAAGCAAAATTTCAGTCGTCCTCGCCGCACCTTGTTTTGTTTTAACTTTGCACTGTCACAGCACAGCCGCCGCCGGCGCACGTCCGCCATCTTGTCGTCCACACAGCCCGTGTGGCCCAACACACACACACACACACACACACACACACACACACACACATTTTGCACGGTCGCAGTCGCCTTCCAAACCGACAACGGCAGCAATAATGACCATTGTTGTTAAAGGGAGGCGTGTCGACACACCGCCCTCCACTCCCGCGCGCAACGGCCGTCGACACGAACGAAACAGCTGATCCGGCCGCCTATGCCCACACGCCTTGCCTCGGAAACCCCAACGCCGCCGCAAACAAACACACAGAGCCAAACCACGCAAGCAAATAATCACCGCCTCTCGCACAACAACACACAGCCCGCCATCTCCGTCGCGATCGATACAAAGACACACAAACCGAAGCAGCTCCACACACAGCCAGCCACATGACACGTTTCCTTTCCTTCTCCCCTCCCAGTCACATCACGTCGCTCAAACGGAAAGAAAGAAAGAAACAAACAAACAAACAACACAGCGCACACACGCAGCAACAACACAGACTCTTTCGCACTTTTCAACTTCCGAACAGTGTGGTGGCCCTGAAAAGGGCCGTTTTCTAGTCTCTCCCACCCACAAGCACGGCCGCGGGAAGGCCAGCGCCCGCTGCGACGCAGCCTAACCGCCGAAACCGTACAGGGTGCGCCCCTGCCTCTTCAGGGCGTACACCACGTCCATGGCCGTCACAGTCTTGCGCTTGGCGTGCTCAGTGTACGTCACCGCGTCGCGGATCACGTTCTCCAGGAACACCTTCAGCACCCCGCGGGTCTCCTCGTAGATCAGACCAGAGATGCGCTTCACGCCGCCCCTGCGAGCCAGGCGGCGGATGGCGGGCTTCGTGATGCCCTGGATGTGTCGCGCAACACCTTGCGGTGCCGCTTGGCGCCACCCTTGCCGAGCCCCTTTCCTCCCTTGCCGCGGCCTGTCATCCTTCCTTCCTCGGGCAAAGCAAAACGTGCACAAACAGCAGCTGCAGCGGCTGGCGAGTCGGCTACGGTCTGCGCCCAGCGCGCCCGCCGCCCCCCTATATAGACTCTGGCCCGCCCTCCCCCCACCACGCGCAACCGAGGGCATATAAGCGCAGCACGGAGGCGCGCGGGCCCGTTGTCAAGGCAGCACCGGACGCCGCGCCGCACCTAACCTCCACGCACGCCGCTCCGCTACCGCTACCGCTACCGCTACCGCCATGGCCCGCACAAAGCAAACGGCCCGCAAGTCCACCGGCGGAAAGGCGCCGCGCAAACAGCTCGCCACCAAGGCGGCGAGGAAGAGCGCGCCCGCCACCGGAGGCGTCAAGAAGCCCCACCGCTACAGGCCGGGCACCGTCGCCCTGCGAGAAATCAGGCGCTACCAGAAGAGCACAGAGCTGCTCATCCGCAAGCTGCCATTCCAGCGCCTAGTGCGCGAGATCGCCCAGGACTTCAAGACCGACCTGCGCTTCCAGAGCTCCGCAGTCATGGCCCTGCAGGAGGCCAGCGAGGCCTACCTCGTCGGCCTCTTCGAAGACACCAACCTGTGCGCAATCCACGCCAAGCGCGTCACCATCATGCCCAAGGACATCCAGCTCGCGCGCCGCATCCGCGGCGAGCGCGCCTAAACCGCGCCGCGGCACCGCACCGCACAAACAAAAACGGCCCTTTTCAGGGCCACTAACATCTCTCCGTCGCGAGCAAACTTTGTCGGTCGCCTGCCTCTCGCCCCGCAACCCAAAAACAAAAACCACCACTTCCCGTCCGTCCGCCACACCCGCTCACTCTGCCTGCCTGCTAGCAGCGCGCAACAATCACACATCATCCCTCCCCGGCGCTCAAAGCGCACAATACCCAACGGCCGACGTCACACCGCACGGGTGGCTGGCCGGCCGCCGCTTTCGTTTCGAAAACAAAAAAACCCGCACTCCACTCCGACGGCCAACGGCCAGGCAGGCGCGCTCGCTCGCTCTACACGCCACCGAAATCCCCGCCGACTCCTTCCACATCTCAACGTGCCCCCCGTTGCAAAACATAACACACACAAAGGAACAAAACAAAACAAAGACCAGACACGACTCGACTCGACAAGACAGACATCCGAGAAGAACGAACGCAGGCAAGCCAACCAACGTATTCAAACAAAACAACGTGACAGAAAACCAACCGTCGGCCGCCGCCACAAACACGGCGACAATCAACCACGACAACAACAACACCGCTTACCGCTACCGCCGCCCACACCCGCCACCGACCCCCGCAATCCAACCACCACGGCACGCAAACAGCATCCCCACGGGCATACAGACAGACACCCACACCAAACGCAACACGACAATCAAAACCTTCCCCGACGTGCTTTGATGGCCCTGAGAAGGGCCGTTTTGGGCCGCGCGTCTCTTGCGCGCCACTAGACGACGACGGGGGGTGGGGACGACGGAGTCAAGCGCCAAACCCTTCCTTTCCCATCTCTTTCTCCTCTACTCTACTTCTTCTTCTTGGGCGAAGCCTTCGCCTTAGACGGCGTCGTCGCCTTCTTCGGGCGCGGCGCCTTCGGCTTCTTCGTCGGAACCTTGGCGGCCTTCTTCGCCTTCGACGGCGACTTGGCCTTGGCCGGCTTGGCCGCAGCCGCCTTCTTCGCACCCGCGGGAGCGGCCGACGCCGCAGACGCCTTCTTGGCGGCGCCCGCCTTCCGACCGGTCGCCGCCTTCACGCCACCAGCCTTCTTTGCGCCGGCCGCACGGGCGCCCTTCTTCTCCTTGCTGGCCGGAGCGGCGCGCTTCTTCTTGGCACCGCCAGCACGAGCCTTGCCGCCCTCGGCCGCCCCCCCGCCGCCGGCGCCGGCAAGCTTGAACGAGCCGGACGCGCCCTTCCCCTTCGTCTGCACCAGCTCGCCCGCCACGACGGCCGACTTGAGGTACTTCTTGATAAACGGCGCCAGCTTCTCCGCGTCCAGCTTGTAGTGCGCGGCTATGTACTTCTTGATCGCCTGCAGCGACGACCCGCCGCGCTCCTTCAGACTCTTGATGGCGGCCGTCACCATCTCAGAGGTGCGCGGGTGCGCAGGCTTGGCGCGCGGCTTCTTCGCAGACGACGCAGACTTGGCCTTCTTCGTCGTGCCGGTGGCGGCGGGTGCCGCAGCAGTCTCGTTCGTAGCCGCCTGATCTGCCATTTCGACGACGCGCGTAACACACAGCGAGAGCGAGCGGGACGGCAGGCACGCAAGCACAGCACAGCAGCAGAGCAGAGAATCACAAGGCCCAGCCAGTGTCGCGGGCGGGCGCGGACGGCCGAGAGAGCGGCCGCCACTCTGCGCGCCGCCGCGCCGCGCCTCCCGCGCTTGCTACCGCCCAACGTCCGACAGCCTGTGCGGAGCAGCCCCAAACCTGCGCCACAACCGCCCGCGCCTTTCAAACCACCGAGGATGGGGCTACACACAGCCACACCACAGTCGCCAACCAGTCGCCACGGCAGCGCCGCAAACCACGGCCAAACTGCAGCTACCGCGCGCTACAGCCTGGGTCGGCCCGCCGAGAATCGCCGCCCCCGCCCAAATGCCGCCCCCACAGCCCCAGCCGACGACCCGCCACAATGGCCAAACCTTCGGCAAAACTCCCACACCGTCGCCGCGGCAGCCCGGCCAGCGCGGCCGGCGCCACAGCCACACAAGCCGAGGCGTGCGGCGATGACGGCCGTGCAAACGCGCCTCCGCCGCCCCATCGCCTTCCGTCGCCCTCCCGCCGTTTCCCGATCGGCCCGCAGCCGTCGGGCCACATCGCGCGCCGTCCTCCTCCTCTCGCCCGCCAACATTCACAGCCGTTTCTCAACAATTGCCCGCCGCAAACGGACGCCGCCTGCGCAACAGGCGCCGCCGCCCCTCGCCGCTTCCGACCCGACCCAACCCCTCGACCGAGGCAAACCGCAATCCGAATCTACAGACCAACCCAATCTGCCGTCAAGCACACACGACAGCCGACCTTACACGTTACGCGTTACACATTACGTTTACACGTCTACGTTAGGTTAGGTTAGGTGGACGTGGGTTAGGTTAAGGGGACTTGGGTTAGGTTAAGCGTCAAACTTAGGTTAAGCATTCAAACACGTCAGGCGTCAGAGGTTAGGTTAGGTTAGGTTAGGTTAGGTTAGGTTACACGTTAGGTTAAGGGGTCAGTGCTAGGTTAAGAAGCGTCAAACGTAGGTTAAAAAAGCGTTCAAACGTGAGGCGTGAGCCGGACAGCTTACCTTACGTAGACGTTAGGGGCTCACAGGCTGAGCTCACCTCGCCACACCACAGGTTCGGTTCGGTTCGGTTCGGTTCGGTTCGCTCGGCTCAGCGTAAAGCGCCGAGGTCAGGGTTACGTTCGTTCACCTTCGGGCGCCACACTTTCGGTTGAAAGGTCGCGACGGGACGACGTCGGCAGGCACGCCGCAAACGAACAAAAACGTACAGACGACGTCGGAAACCGCCGACAGACGGGGGAGCAGCACGACCACGACCAGACACCGAGCGCGAACGAGACACACGCGAACCACCCCCACCGGCCAAAGGGCACCACACAACAACCCAGAGCACCACGTGTCGACACCAGAGCAACCCGCCGCTCACGCGACATGGCTGGCACCGAAGGGCAACCGCCCGCAACTGCGCTTTCCGCGCCGGCCCGGATGCACGTCGTGCTACAACAACACCACTACCGTACACAGCCGCTGTTCACAACATCACTATCAATGGCGCGCCCGCGGCTCGCCGCCGTCGCAGTCGCAGCCCCAACGCCAGCACTTTTGCACCACCATTCACACGCACCGCAACACAGCTCGCCGACACAGCCGAACAAAACAAACACCACACAACAACAGCAACAACGCCGCCGCCTCTACTTGTGCCGGCGACCCACCCCGCCGATGGCGCACCTTTCGCCAGCCGGCAATCGACACACACGCACCCACCCACCGGGGCCCAGTGCAAAAAAAAAACAAAAAAAAACACACAAAAACAAAAAAACAAAACAACACAAACGACACGGGAAGCGCACACCGCCACTTCGCGCGCACGCCACCAACCAGTCGTCGTCTCAAAATAACAAACACAAACAAAATAAACTAACAACTAGGGCAACACAAAACAAAAACGCCTCGCACGAACCGCCCACAAAAAGGACAAGCACACGCACAGCCTCTGCTGACGACCACGACGCAGCGGCACGCTGCTCCTGTCCCGCGCCACGCGCCCCGCGCCCCGCGCCCCACTCGATTCACAACTCACGCGACACCGTCAACGACGGGCTCGCTTCCCGCAACCTACCACCTTTCCGCCACGACGCACAGCCCCAGCCCCACCCGACGACTGCACTTTCACCACCGCCTCCCCCTTCCCCCCCAAAACACACACACACAGCCAGCCAAAAACGCACTCGCGACCCACACATGCACGTGCATCGGCACACGCCAACCAGTCAACGTCGACAACCACACGCAAGGCTCGAAACGAAAACGAAACCGGCGTCCTTCCACGTTGCCATCAAGCTACGCGACACAAGACACAAGGAACCAACACAACAGCCGGCCCCACTAATTCCCACTCTCACGCCGCAAAAAGCACACCGAAACCGCCAAACACGCACGCACATTCCCCTTCGCACTGACACCACCGACCGGCTCGCTACCACACACCTCTCGGCAGCCGTTTCACGCCAATTCGCCACACCGCCCACACAGTCGACAAGCGCCCGCCCTGTACGGCACACGCAACGACGCAGCGCAGCAAAGGGCGCCCGCAACACATACCTCTCCGCCGCCCGACGCGCCAACCGCCACACCACACCGCCAGCCACTCGCAAATTGTGCACTGCCACCAGCCACACGTCCAACACGCCGCGCCGCCTCCGGCCACCCGCCAGGGGGCGCTCACGTCCGCGACAACAGCGCGGCCCGCCGGGCCGGGCCGGGCCGAACCGAACCGAGCCGCCGCTGCTCTGCACTCGGCACGGCCACACCCTGCTGCAGACCGGGCTCGTCCCTCTGTACGCGTCTGCCTGCGCATCAACACAACACGACCTTTTTTTTTTTTTTTTTTTTTTTTCCTCTCTACCGCCAACCCTTCTTCTCGCGTTTTACTCGTTGTTGCAGCAGCGGCGCACACCTACACATCCACAGCCCCAGCCGAGCCGGCCTCACCTCAGGGCCCGCCGCCAGCGTCTCCTCCTCGGGCACAGGTGCGGTGCTGTGGCCGCCCATCCAACCGCATTGCTGGCCGTCCAGCCACCAGGCGTTCCCACTGCCGCGAGCCACGCCGCGCACCGACCCTGCTGCAGAAAACGAAGCATAGCCAGAGACCGACCGATACACAAAGCAAGCCGTCGCCTCGCCTCTTGTCCTTCCTGCCTTCCTTCCGCCCCCGCCCTTCTCACACCACCGCCTCTCCACTTTCGCCCCCCCCCCCCCTCCTTTTTTTTTTTTTTTTTTGTTGTTTTCTTCTTTCTTTCTTTCTTTCTTTGGCCCTCTCTCCTTCCCGCCATGGCGGTTACGGCACCGCCTGCAGCGGCAGATTGTTTGCGCCCACACGCCTACTCCTACCACCATTAACCTTGCCCTGCCCTGCCCTGCCCATCAACGTCGCAGTCGAACCGACGCTTGCCAACACACTGCCCACGTTCCTTTCTCTTTTCGGCCTACGCCCATTACGCGCCGCCGCCACAGCACCTTCCCTTCCCACAACACACCGACGTCATCACACGCACCCAACACAGGGGCCACGACCGTGTTCCTCGCCCACTCCCATCCCGCACGGTACGCACATTCCCAACTACTACCGCGCACCCTCCCTTTCCAATCTGTGTGTCTCTGTGTCTGTGTCCTGTCCGCGCGTGACGCCTCTCAACATCCGCCGTCCCCCGTCCCGTTTTCGCCCCCATGCCGTCGTCGCGCCGCCTCCTCCCCGTCCACCGCCGCCCCTGTCCGCCCCGCACCACACCATACACCGCTGCTTGTCCCGGCCGTTGCCACCAAAGGCGCCGACCGCAAACGCGCCACGCCGCAGCCCCCGTGCGTCTCGCGCTCGCTTGCATCTCCGTGCCGACGCTGCCTCTCTTCCCGCTCGCACTCGACCTCGACAACACAGTCTTTGGCTCCGCCACTGCGTGTTCCGGTGGTACGCACGCTGCAACACGTATGTATTCATTACCAGAGCGATGGCGAGGCATGACAGCATCTCTGTCTGACCAGAGAGTTCTTTATCGCTGCTAGTCGGCGCTTGGACCGCGCCAGACGACAGTAGTGGCACGCACCGGGTCGCCAGGAACAGTTGTTATATATATTGTAGCGCGAGTCGGGAGAGGTAGTAGTCGGTCGACAGTAGTAGCGGGTGGACGGTTGTACTGAGCGGGCGTCGGCGGCGTGCTCTGCTCGTCTCGCGACTCTGGTCACGGTTCGGGACGATGTATAGTATATTGTGTGTTATAATCAAAAGGTGGTGTGACGCTGCATTGCGCAAATCTGATAACGTATGTTCATTGTACTTATTTCGTTCAACAACAAAAGCCCCACTATTACTTTTTTTCTAAAGTAACTTTTGTCTCTTAACGAAAAACATTCACTTTTTAAAGACTACTTCCTATGGCATTTCCCTCCAAGGAGTGCAATTAATTACCAGCCAGCACTCATTCATTGCACACAGCTGTGTAAGGGGTATCTACAATTGAGGAGCGGATATAAATGCAATTTTTTGTTTTTTTTTTTTGTGTGTGTGTGTTGTAACCTCCCAGCAAAATTTAAAATAATGGACAATGTTATTTACGGATGCTAATGGACATTGCGCTAATTGTAACCTCGCCCACAATGAGAGGTATTGAAAATGGCAACAAAAATGTGAAATTCGCAATCTGACTCAAATATAAAGTCTTCACACAACATTTAAAAACGTCCGTTCAGTGACAAGAAACTTCAATTAAACCGAAATATCGGTCTTTGGCCCTGTGCAAAACAATCAGAATTAAAGTCTTACCTCCGAATAAATGGATGTCACATTTCTGCTCTGGTTGTTGCGCAGCGCTTGGACGAACTGCATTGCAAATAATAATATTCTCTTTTTTTGTGATTTTAGTGACATTTTTCTTCAAAGAAGTGGAATGAAGTGTGAAGTGCAACGAACTCTTTAGTTCAATAAAAAATTAAATGTTTGAAAAATGCTTTTGAAATAAAAATTATTATTGGGCAACTTGTTGGAGAATAATTACAATAAATACACTTTTTCATTATCTAATGATTATATTAATTAACAGTATACCTTATTCACCATCTTGACCAGTGTTGCCGACCGCCTACATCACACAACCGCACGACTACTGACAGAGTACAGCCCTCAACTACACAGAGCTACGGACTCGCAACGACTACTACTGACTGACTGACTGACTGACTGAGAACCGCTCGCAACACTCGCGCAGTCCAGCGCAAACTCTCTGGTCACAGATGCTACAATGTCTCGCCATCGCTACTATGTTACATACGTGTTTCAGTGTCTTTTTCATTGGGGTAACGATCTTTGGCTCTTTCTATTCTGAATACAGGGCCAAAGGTCAACGCTGCTGCCCTTATACAATTTATCAGGTTTCATTATGTCTGTTGCAATGTTACATACGGTTCACTCTTTCATTAATATTATCGTTGGGTTTGTTTTGTAGGGACGTTAGTTAACATTCTGGCACATTTTTATTATCATCGGACTCTCTGCTATTTGTGCAGGGAGGTTATACCTGGGTCCATTTCCATTTCCATTTACATTTTAATATTGATAGACTTTTTGTTTTCTTTTTTGTTTCTTGTTGTTTTTCCTTCTTTTTTCTTGTTGTTTTTTTTTTGTTTTGTTTTTCCCGCTCTCACCACCACCGCCGCATCACGCCTTCCGTTTTCTTGGTTTCTTTTCTGTTCTTCAACTGCTTCAACATCACCGCGCCCCATTTCCACACCACAGCCATCAGCCTCCAAGACGGGCGGGCGCAGTGTGCCATTTCCGGCGCACGAGCACACCCGTACGGTACTCTCCTCGCCCCCACGCCACCAACAACACAGCGACCACGCGGCTTTCAGGCACGGCACGGCACGGCACGGCACGGCACGGCACGGCACGGCACGGCACGGCACGGCACGGCACGGCACGGCACCGGCGAAATGCGCCGCCCCCGCCCCTCCGCGCATCCGTCCGTCTCGCCACGTTCACTGACAGCCGCGTCTGCGGCTACACCACGACAACCACAACACAACACCGCTCCCCTCCCTGGCAACTCACATTGTTTTTCTCCTCCTCTTTTGCACAAACCACAACGCCGAGCACAGGCGCAAGCCACCCACACCGCGCCCCTCCCCGTCCCGTCTTTGGCCGCCGCTCCTCGTTTCCTCGTTTGCCCCCTCCCATCTCCCGAAATGCCATGCCAGCAGCGTTACGCATGCCCCTCCCACATGCAGGGCACGCCCACCTCCAAACACTGCCAATTCACGGACGCACGCACACACACACACACACACACACACACACACACACACACACACACACACACTCACTCACTCACTCACTTTCTCGACACCTTTCTGTACGGAGGGTGCGTCATCTCGACCGTGACAGAGTGACGGCAACTATCGACGATCCATTTCCCCCCACTGGTAAAACATGTCCACTAACACCTACATACATCATTCAAGTACACAGACAATAGCATACACACAATGGGAGGGCACACGAACATGGACGGCACGGCACTGTCATACACTCTTCCTCAGAACCATATCAACAAACGTTACGTACATCCGGGAAAGCGAAAGCGAACGCGAACGCGAAAGCGAAAGCGAAAGCAAAAGCAAAAGCAAAGGCAAAGCCCAATGCAGCCGTCAAAGGTAACGTTCACCACGGCAGACACTTGCAGCCGCGCCGCCGTTAAACGCATTTCAGTGCGGCTCCAATACGCCTCCGACACGGGAACGTTCCGTTGCTCTACGAATGCGTTTCTCCCCTTTTTCCCTTCCTCTCTCTTTTGCCCCCCCTCCTTGCACTCTTGCCTCCTTCCTCACGTTCTGCCCAGACATTCGACCGATCAAAGTCAACCTTTCGTTACCGTTCTCAGCGCGACGGTGTACAACAGTATGACGGGTGTGCCCAAGACTTCGGTTCAGTTGCGTGACGCCGGTCTATCGCGCCGATCGACAGTTACTCAGGGGGCGACGGATCGGACCACGTCACCGACACACAAAACACTTTCAAACAAACAAATACATACCGGATGGACACAGACAAACACGTGTACAGACATTCGCCAAACAAACGACCGCCGCCGCCGCCGCCGCCGCCGCCGCCGTCGTCGTCTAGCGTCGCGCTTACTGTACTGCACTGGACACGCGTGCATCTTGAATGACGACATCGGTGTGCGTGCGTCGTACGCAATCAGTCAGACACGGCTATCAAACATCAGAGTCGAATGGTACATCATCGTGCGTGTCGCCGTACACGTACAGTACAATACAACAACAATGCGTCTTAATGGCACGTTCATTTCAACGTCACTCACACACCTCCACGCTGCAGTTACGTCGCACCATTGTCAAACTCGGCGTACAGCAAAGGGAATAGTGGGCGGCAAACAAAACCAAACAAAAACATTTCACATTTCACCCTCGCCATGTATGATGTGCAAAAAAACAAACCCGCAAACGGCCGTCGTTACGGTGACACAAAAGTCGCCGATCGCACAGTCCCCCCTCGCAGACGGGTAACACACACACACACACACACACACACACACACCAACAACACCAACGGGTCAAAAACCACGCCAACGAGGCGTGCCACCATTCCACGCCACGGCGACCAACCTCGTGGCCGTACCCCGCGCAACACGCTTTGACGCGCCCCCCCACCCACAATCAAAATGCACACATACATCACAGCCGTCCACACAAACAACAACAACAACAATTCCGCCCTTCCCGCAAAAGGCAAGTTGGTGGCCCTGAAAAGGGCCGTTTTGCCGCTCTCGCAACGGAGGAGCCTTCTCCATCCTTCCTTCCTTCCATTCCAGAGCCACCTCCTTACTTGGAGCTCGTGTACTTGGTCACCGCCTTCGTGCCCTCGCTCACGGCGTGCTTGGCCAGCTCGCCAGGCAGCAACAGCCGCACAGCGGTCTGGATCTCGCGGGACGTGATGGTCGAGCGCTTGTTGTAGTGCGCCAGGCGAGAAGCCTCGGCCGCAATGCGCTCGAAAATGTCGTTCACGAAGCTGTTCATGATGCTCATCGCCTTCGACGAGATGCCCGTGTCAGGGTGCACCTGCTTCAGCACCTTGTAGATGTAGATGGCATAGCTCTCCTTCCTCTTGCGCTTCTTCTTCTTGTCGCCCTTCGAAATGTTCTTCTGCGCCTTGCCAGCCTTCTTGGCGGCCTTCCCGCTAGTCTTGGGCGGCATCTCGAACCAACGTACGGCAGCAGCAACACCAGTAGCAAGCGCTCCGCTCTAGTCAGCGTCTCCCCACACAGTGGCACCCGCCGCCAGCCGCCGCCGCACCTTTACCAGCTCGCCCTGTTGCGGCCGCCGACCAATGGGGCGCGCGCGCAACCGGCCGCCGCACCCGAGCCCATAAAGCACCCCCACCCCGGCTGCGCCGGCACGCACTCCGCTGCTCGACTCGCTGCCGCTCGCACCGGTCGTTTTCGTTTCCGTTTCGTGTGCACCGTCGCTAGCCCATCGCCATGTCCGGACGCGGAAAGGGAGGCAAAGTCAAGGGCAAGTCAAAGTCCCGCTCAAGCAGGGCTGGGCTCCAGTTCCCGGTCGGCAGAATCCACCGCCTCCTGCGCAAGGGAAACTACGCAGAGCGCGTCGGCGCCGGGGCGCCCGTCTACCTCGCCGCCGTCATGGAGTACCTCGCGGCTGAGGTGCTCGAGCTGGCCGGAAACGCGGCCCGCGACAACAAGAAGACGCGCATCATCCCGCGCCACCTGCAGCTTGCCATCCGCAACGACGAGGAGCTCAACAAGCTCCTGTCGGGCGTCACCATCGCACAGGGTGGTGTCCTGCCCAACATCCAGGCCGTCCTGCTGCCAAAGAAGACCGAGAAGAAGGCCTAAAGGAGGCCAGGCAATCGCAGCGCCGCGTGCTCCCCTGCACGCAACGCGCTTTGCCGGCTCGGCCCACAACAATCGGCCCTTTTCAGGGCCACCACACAAACCTACGTCCAAAGCAAAATTTCAGTCGTCCTCGCCGCACCTTGTTTTGTTTTAACTTTGCACTGTCACAGCACAGCCGCCGCCGGCGCACGTCCGCCATCTTGTCGTCCACACAGCCCGTGTGGCCCAACACACACACACACACACACACACACACACACACACACATTTTGCACGGTCGCAGTCGCCTTCCAAACCGACAACGGCAGCAATAATGACCATTGTTGTTAAAGGGAGGCGTGTCGACACACCGCCCTCCACTCCCGCGCGCAACGGCCGTCGACACGAACGAAACAGCTGATCCGGCCGCCTATGCCCACACGCCTTGCCTCGGAAACCCCAACGCCGCCGCAAACAAACACACAGAGCCAAACCACGCAAGCAAATAATCACCGCCTCTCGCACAACAACACACAGCCCGCCATCTCCGTCGCGATCGATACAAAGACACACAAACCGAAGCAGCTCCACACACAGCCAGCCACATGACACGTTTCCTTTCCTTCTCCCCTCCCAGTCACATCACGTCGCTCAAACGGAAAGAAAGAAAGAAACAAACAAACAAACAACACAGCGCACACACGCAGCAACAACACAGACTCTTTCGCACTTTTCAACTTCCGAACAGTGTGGTGGCCCTGAAAAGGGCCGTTTTCTAGTCTCTCCCACCCACAAGCACGGCCGCGGGAAGGCCAGCGCCCGCTGCGACGCAGCCTAACCGCCGAAACCGTACAGGGTGCGCCCCTGCCTCTTCAGGGCGTACACCACGTCCATGGCCGTCACAGTCTTGCGCTTGGCGTGCTCAGTGTACGTCACCGCGTCGCGGATCACGTTCTCCAGGAACACCTTCAGCACCCCGCGGGTCTCCTCGTAGATCAGACCAGAGATGCGCTTCACGCCGCCCCTGCGAGCCAGGCGGCGGATGGCGGGCTTCGTGATGCCCTGGATGTTGTCGCGCAACACCTTGCGGTGCCGCTTGGCGCCACCCTTGCCGAGCCCCTTTCCTCCCTTGCCGCGGCCTGTCATCCTTCCTTCCTCGGGCAAAGCAAAACGTGCACAAACAGCAGCTGCAGCGGCTGGCGAGTCGGCTACGGTCTGCGCCCAGCGCGCCCGCCGCCCCCCTATATAGACTCTGGCCCGCCCTCCCCCCACCACGCGCAACCGAGGGCATATAAGCGCAGCACGGAGGCGCGCGGGCCCGTTGTCAAGGCAGCACCGGACGCCGCGCCGCACCTAACCTCCACGCACGCCGCTCCGCTACCGCTACCGCTACCGCTACCGCCATGGCCCGCACAAAGCAAACGGCCCGCAAGTCCACCGGCGGAAAGGCGCCGCGCAAACAGCTCGCCACCAAGGCGGCGAGGAAGAGCGCGCCCGCCACCGGAGGCGTCAAGAAGCCCCACCGCTACAGGCCGGGCACCGTCGCCCTGCGAGAAATCAGGCGCTACCAGAAGAGCACAGAGCTGCTCATCCGCAAGCTGCCATTCCAGCGCCTAGTGCGCGAGATCGCCCAGGACTTCAAGACCGACCTGCGCTTCCAGAGCTCCGCAGTCATGGCCCTGCAGGAGGCCAGCGAGGCCTACCTCGTCGGCCTCTTCGAAGACACCAACCTGTGCGCAATCCACGCCAAGCGCGTCACCATCATGCCCAAGGACATCCAGCTCGCGCGCCGCATCCGCGGCGAGCGCGCCTAAACCGCGCCGCGGCACCGCACCGCACAAACAAAAACGGCCCTTTTCAGGGCCACTAACATCTCTCCGTCGCGAGCAAACTTTGTCGGTCGCCTGCCTCTCGCCCCGCAACCCAAAAACAAAAACCACCACTTCCCGTCCGTCCGCCACACCCGCTCACTCTGCCTGCCTGCTAGCAGCGCGCAACAATCACACATCATCCCTCCCCGGCGCTCAAAGCGCACAATACCCAACGGCCGACGTCACACCGCACGGGTGGCTGGCCGGCCGCCGCTTTCGTTTCGAAAACAAAAAAACCCGCACTCCACTCCGACGGCCAACGGCCAGGCAGGCGCGCTCGCTCGCTCTACACGCCACCGAAATCCCCGCCGACTCCTTCCACATCTCAACGTGCCCCCCGTTGCAAAACATAACACACACAAAGGAACAAAACAAAACAAAGACCAGACACGACTCGACTCGACAAGACAGACATCCGAGAAGAACGAACGCAGGCAAGCCAACCAACGTATTCAAACAAAACAACGTGACAGAAAACCAACCGTCGGCCGCCGCCACAAACACGGCGACAATCAACCACGACAACAACAACACCGCTTACCGCTACCGCCGCCCACACCCGCCACCGACCCCCGCAATCCAACCACCACGGCACGCAAACAGCATCCCCACGGGCATACAGACAGACACCCACACCAAACGCAACACGACAATCAAAACCTTCCCCGACGTGCTTTGATGGCCCTGAGAAGGGCCGTTTTGGGCCGCGCGTCTCTTGCGCGCCACTAGACGACGACGGGGGGTGGGGACGACGGAGTCAAGCGCCAAACCCTTCCTTTCCCATCTCTTTCTCCTCTACTCTACTTCTTCTTCTTGGGCGAAGCCTTCGCCTTAGACGGCGTCGTCGCCTTCTTCGGGCGCGGCGCCTTCGGCTTCTTCGTCGGAACCTTGGCGGCCTTCTTCGCCTTCGACGGCGACTTGGCCTTGGCCGGCTTGGCCGCAGCCGCCTTCTTCGCACCCGCGGGAGCGGCCGACGCCGCAGACGCCTTCTTGGCGGCGCCCGCCTTCCGACCGGTCGCCGCCTTCACGCCACCAGCCTTCTTTGCGCCGGCCGCACGGGCGCCCTTCTTCTCCTTGCTGGCCGGAGCGGCGCGCTTCTTCTTGGCACCGCCAGCACGAGCCTTGCCGCCCTCGGCCGCCCCCCCGCCGCCGGCGCCGGCAAGCTTGAACGAGCCGGACGCGCCCTTCCCCTTCGTCTGCACCAGCTCGCCCGCCACGACGGCCGACTTGAGGTACTTCTTGATAAACGGCGCCAGCTTCTCCGCGTCCAGCTTGTAGTGCGCGGCTATGTACTTCTTGATCGCCTGCAGCGACGACCCGCCGCGCTCCTTCAGACTCTTGATGGCGGCCGTCACCATCTCAGAGGTGCGCGGGTGCGCAGGCTTGGCGCGCGGCTTCTTCGCAGACGACGCAGACTTGGCCTTCTTCGTCGTGCCGGTGGCGGCGGGTGCCGCAGCAGTCTCGTTCGTAGCCGCCTGATCTGCCATTTCGACGACGCGCGTAACACACAGCGAGAGCGAGCGGGACGGCAGGCACGCAAGCACAGCACAGCAGCAGAGCAGAGAATCACAAGGCCCAGCCAGTGTCGCGGGCGGGCGCGGACGGCCGAGAGAGCGGCCGCCACTCTGCGCGCCGCCGCGCCGCGCCTCCCGCGCTTGCTACCGCCCAACGTCCGACAGCCTGTGCGGAGCAGCCCCAAACCTGCGCCACAACCGCCCGCGCCTTTCAAACCACCGAGGATGGGGCTACACACAGCCACACCACAGTCGCCAACCAGTCGCCACGGCAGCGCCGCAAACCACGGCCAAACTGCAGCTACCGCGCGCTACAGCCTGGGTCGGCCCGCCGAGAATCGCCGCCCCCGCCCAAATGCCGCCCCCACAGCCCCAGCCGACGACCCGCCACAATGGCCAAACCTTCGGCAAAACTCCCACACCGTCGCCGCGGCAGCCCGGCCAGCGCGGCCGGCGCCACAGCCACACAAGCCGAGGCGTGCGGCGATGACGGCCGTGCAAACGCGCCTCCGCCGCCCCATCGCCTTCCGTCGCCCTCCCGCCGTTTCCCGATCGGCCCGCAGCCGTCGGGCCACATCGCGCGCCGTCCTCCTCCTCTCGCCCGCCAACATTCACAGCCGTTTCTCAACAATTGCCCGCCGCAAACGGACGCCGCCTGCGCAACAGGCGCCGCCGCCCCTCGCCGCTTCCGACCCGACCCAACCCCTCGACCGAGGCAAACCGCAATCCGAATCTACAGACCAACCCAATCTGCCGTCAAGCACACACGACAGCCGACCTTACACGTTACGCGTTACACATTACGTTTACACGTCTACGTTAGGTTAGGTTAGGTGGACGTGGGTTAGGTTAAGGGGACTTGGGTTAGGTTAAGCGTCAAACTTAGGTTAAGCATTCAAACACGTCAGGCGTCAGAGGTTAGGTTAGGTTAGGTTAGGTTAGGTTAGGTTACACGTTAGGTTAAGGGGTCAGTGCTAGGTTAAGAAGCGTCAAACGTAGGTTAAAAAAGCGTTCAAACGTGAGGCGTGAGCCGGACAGCTTACCTTACGTAGACGTTAGGGGCTCACAGGCTGAGCTCACCTCGCCACACCACAGGTTCGGTTCGGTTCGGTTCGGTTCGCTCGGCTCAGCGTAAAGCGCCGAGGTCAGGGTTACGTTCGTTCACCTTCGGGCGCCACACTTTCGGTTGAAAGGTCGCGACGGGACGACGTCGGCAGGCACGCCGCAAACGAACAAAAACGTACAGACGACGTCGGAAACCGCCGACAGACGGGGGAGCAGCACGACCACGACCAGACACCGAGCGCGAACGAGACACACGCGAACCACCCCCACCGGCCAAAGGGCACCACACAACAACCCAGAGCACCACGTGTCGACACCAGAGCAACCCGCCGCTCACGCGACATGGCTGGCACCGAAGGGCAACCGCCCGCAACTGCGCTTTCCGCGCCGGCCCGGATGCACGTCGTGCTACAACAACACCACTACCGTACACAGCCGCTGTTCACAACATCACTATCAATGGCGCGCCCGCGGCTCGCCGCCGTCGCAGTCGCAGCCCCAACGCCAGCACTTTTGCACCACCATTCACACGCACCGCAACACAGCTCGCCGACACAGCCGAACAAAACAAACACCACACAACAACAGCAACAACGCCGCCGCCTCTACTTGTGCCGGCGACCCACCCCGCCGATGGCGCACCTTTCGCCAGCCGGCAATCGACACACACGCACCCACCCACCGGGGCCCAGTGCAAAAAAAAAACAAAAAAAAACACACAAAAACAAAAAAACAAAACAACACAAACGACACGGGAAGCGCACACCGCCACTTCGCGCGCACGCCACCAACCAGTCGTCGTCTCAAAATAACAAACACAAACAAAATAAACTAACAACTAGGGCAACACAAAACAAAAACGCCTCGCACGAACCGCCCACAAAAAGGACAAGCACACGCACAGCCTCTGCTGACGACCACGACGCAGCGGCACGCTGCTCCTGTCCCGCGCCACGCGCCCCGCGCCCCGCGCCCCACTCGATTCACAACTCACGCGACACCGTCAACGACGGGCTCGCTTCCCGCAACCTACCACCTTTCCGCCACGACGCACAGCCCCAGCCCCACCCGACGACTGCACTTTCACCACCGCCTCCCCCTTCCCCCCCAAAACACACACACACAGCCAGCCAAAAACGCACTCGCGACCCACACATGCACGTGCATCGGCACACGCCAACCAGTCAACGTCGACAACCACACGCAAGGCTCGAAACGAAAACGAAACCGGCGTCCTTCCACGTTGCCATCAAGCTACGCGACACAAGACACAAGGAACCAACACAACAGCCGGCCCCACTAATTCCCACTCTCACGCCGCAAAAAGCACACCGAAACCGCCAAACACGCACGCACATTCCCCTTCGCACTGACACCACCGACCGGCTCGCTACCACACACCTCTCGGCAGCCGTTTCACGCCAATTCGCCACACCGCCCACACAGTCGACAAGCGCCCGCCCTGTACGGCACACGCAACGACGCAGCGCAGCAAAGGGCGCCCGCAACACATACCTCTCCGCCGCCCGACGCGCCAACCGCCACACCACACCGCCAGCCACTCGCAAATTGTGCACTGCCACCAGCCACACGTCCAACACGCCGCGCCGCCTCCGGCCACCCGCCAGGGGGCGCTCACGTCCGCGACAACAGCGCGGCCCGCCGGGCCGGGCCGGGCCGAACCGAACCGAGCCGCCGCTGCTCTGCACTCGGCACGGCCACACCCTGCTGCAGACCGGGCTCGTCCCTCTGTACGCGTCTGCCTGCGCATCAACACAACACGACCTTTTTTTTTTTTTTTTTTTTTTTTTCCTCTCTACCGCCAACCCTTCTTCTCGCGTTTTACTCGTTGTTGCAGCAGCGGCGCACACCTACACATCCACAGCCCCAGCCGAGCCGGCCTCACCTCAGGGCCCGCCGCCAGCGTCTCCTCCTCGGGCACAGGTGCGGTGCTGTGGCCGCCCATCCAACCGCATTGCTGGCCGTCCAGCCACCAGGCGTTCCCACTGCCGCGAGCCACGCCGCGCACCGACCCTGCTGCAGAAAACGAAGCATAGCCAGAGACCGACCGATACACAAAGCAAGCCGTCGCCTCGCCTCTTGTCCTTCCTGCCTTCCTTCCGCCCCCGCCCTTCTCACACCACCGCCTCTCCACTTTCGCCCCCCCCCCCTCCTTTTTTTTTTTTTTTTTTGTTGTTTTCTTCTTTCTTTCTTTCTTTCTTTGGCCCTCTCTCCTTCCCGCCATGGCGGTTACGGCACCGCCTGCAGCGGCAGATTGTTTGCGCCCACACGCCTACTCCTACCACCATTAACCTTGCCCTGCCCTGCCCTGCCCATCAACGTCGCAGTCGAACCGACGCTTGCCAACACACTGCCCACGTTCCTTTCTCTTTTCGGCCTACGCCCATTACGCGCCGCCGCCACAGCACCTTCCCTTCCCACAACACACCGACGTCATCACACGCACCCAACACAGGGGCCACGACCGTGTTCCTCGCCCACTCCCATCCCGCACGGTACGCACATTCCCAACTACTACCGCGCACCCTCCCTTTCCAATCTGTGTGTCTCTGTGTCTGTGTCCTGTCCGCGCGTGACGCCTCTCAACATCCGCCGTCCCCCGTCCCGTTTTCGCCCCCATGCCGTCGTCGCGCCGCCTCCTCCCCGTCCACCGCCGCCCCTGTCCGCCCCGCACCACACCATACACCGCTGCTTGTCCCGGCCGTTGCCACCAAAGGCGCCGACCGCAAACGCGCCACGCCGCAGCCCCCGTGCGTCTCGCGCTCGCTTGCATCTCCGTGCCGACGCTGCCTCTCTTCCCGCTCGCACTCGACCTCGACAACACAGTCTTTGGCTCCGCCACTGCGTGTTCCGGTGGTACGCACGCTGCAACACGTATGTATTCATTACCAGAGCGATGGCGAGGCATGACAGCATCTCTGTCTGACCAGAGAGTTCTTTATCGCTGCTAGTCGGCGCTTGGACCGCGCCAGACGACAGTAGTGGCACGCACCGGGTCGCCAGGAACAGTTGTTATATATATTGTAGCGCGAGTCGGGAGAGGTAGTAGTCGGTCGACAGTAGTAGCGGGTGGACGGTTGTACTGAGCGGGCGTCGGCGGCGTGCTCTGCTCGTCTCGCGACTCTGGTCACGGTTCGGGACGATGTATAGTATATTGTGTGTTATAATCAAAAGGTGGTGTGACGCTGCATTGCGCAAATCTGATAACGTATGTTCATTGTACTTATTTCGTTCAACAACAAAAGCCCCACTATTACTTTTTTTCTAAAGTAACTTTTGTCTCTTAACGAAAAACATTCACTTTTTAAAGACTACTTCCTATGGCATTTCCCTCCAAGGAGTGCAATTAATTACCAGCCAGCACTCATTCATTGCACACAGCTGTGTAAGGGGTATCTACAATTGAGGAGCGGATATAAATGCAATTTTTTGTTTTTTTTTTTTGTGTGTGTGTGTTGTAACCTCCCAGCAAAATTTAAAATAATGGACAATGTTATTTACGGATGCTAATGGACATTGCGCTAATTGTAACCTCGCCCACAATGAGAGGTATTGAAAATGGCAACAAAAATGTGAAATTCGCAATCTGACTCAAATATAAAGTCTTCACACAACATTTAAAAACGTCCGTTCAGTGACAAGAAACTTCAATTAAACCGAAATATCGGTCTTTGGCCCTGTGCAAAACAATCAGAATTAAAGTCTTACCTCCGAATAAATGGATGTCACATTTCTGCTCTGGTTGTTGCGCAGCGCTTGGACGAACTGCATTGCAAATAATAATATTCTCTTTTTTTGTGATTTTAGTGACATTTTTCTTCAAAGAAGTGGAATGAAGTGTGAAGTGCAACGAACTCTTTAGTTCAATAAAAAATTAAATGTTTGAAAAATGCTTTTGAAATAAAAATTATTATTGGGCAACTTGTTGGAGAATAATTACAATAAATACACTTTTTCATTATCTAATGATTATATTAATTAACAGTATACCTTATTCACCATCTTGACCAGTGTTGCCGACCGCCTACATCACACAACCGCACGACTACTGACAGAGTACAGCCCTCAACTACACAGAGCTACGGACTCGCAACGACTACTACTGACTGACTGACTGACTGACTGAGAACCGCTCGCAACACTCGCGCAGTCCAGCGCAAACTCTCTGGTCACAGATGCTACAATGTCTCGCCATCGCTACTATGTTACATACGTGTTTCAGTGTCTTTTTCATTGGGGTAACGATCTTTGGCTCTTTCTATTCTGAATACAGGGCCAAAGGTCAACGCTGCTGCCCTTATACAATTTATCAGGTTTCATTATGTCTGTTGCAATGTTACATACGGTTCACTCTTTCATTAATATTATCGTTGGGTTTGTTTTGTAGGGACGTTAGTTAACATTCTGGCACATTTTTATTATCATCGGACTCTCTGCTATTTGTGCAGGGAGGTTATACCTGGGTCCATTTCCATTTCCATTTACATTTTAATATTGATAGACTTTTTGTTTTCTTTTTTGTTTCTTGTTGTTTTTCCTTCTTTTTTCTTGTTGTTTTTTTTTTTGTTTTGTTTTTCCCGCTCTCACCACCACCGCCGCATCACGCCTTCCGTTTTCTTGGTTTCTTTTCTGTTCTTCAACTGCTTCAACATCACCGCGCCCCATTTCCACACCACAGCCATCAGCCTCCAAGACGGGCGGGCGCAGTGTGCCATTTCCGGCGCACGAGCACACCCGTACGGTACTCTCCTCGCCCCCACGCCACCAACAACACAGCGACCACGCGGCTTTCAGGCACGGCACGGCACGGCACGGCACGGCACGGCACGGCACGGCACGGCACGGCACGGCACGGCACCGGCGAAATGCGCCGCCCCCGCCCCTCCGCGCATCCGTCCGTCTCGCCACGTTCACTGACAGCCGCGTCTGCGGCTACACCACGACAACCACAACACAACACCGCTCCCCTCCCTGGCAACTCACATTGTTTTTCTCCTCCTCTTTTGCACAAACCACAACGCCGAGCACAGGCGCAAGCCACCCACACCGCGCCCCTCCCCGTCCCGTCTTTGGCCGCCGCTCCTCGTTTCCTCGTTTGCCCCCTCCCATCTCCCGAAATGCCATGCCAGCAGCGTTACGCATGCCCCTCCCACATGCAGGGCACGCCCACCTCCAAACACTGCCAATTCACGGACGCACGCACACACACACACACACACACACACACACACACACACACACACTCACTCACTCACTCACTTTCTCGACACCTTTCTGTACGGAGGGGTGCGTCATCTCGACCGTGACAGAGTGACGGCAACTATCGACGATCCATTTCCCCCCACTGGTAAAACATGTCCACTAACACCTACATACATCATTCAAGTACACAGACAATAGCATACACACAATGGGAGGGCACACGAACATGGACGGCACGGCACTGTCATACACTCTTCCTCAGAACCATATCAACAAACGTTACGTACATCCGGGAAAGCGAAAGCGAACGCGAACGCGAAAGCGAAAGCGAAAGCAAAAGCAAAAGCAAAGGCAAAGCCCAATGCAGCCGTCAAAGGTAACGTTCACCACGGCAGACACTTGCAGCCGCGCCGCCGTTAAACGCATTTCAGTGCGGCTCCAATACGCCTCCGACACGGGAACGTTCCGTTGCTCTACGAATGCGTTTCTCCCCTTTTTCCCTTCCTCTCTCTTTTGCCCCCCCTCCTTGCACTCTTGCCTCCTTCCTCACGTTCTGCCCAGACATTCGACCGATCAAAGTCAACCTTTCGTTACCGTTCTCAGCGCGACGGTGTACAACAGTATGACGGGGTGTGCCCAAGACTTCGGTTCAGTTGCGTGACGCCGGTCTATCGCGCCGATCGACAGTTACTCAGGGGGCGACGGATCGGACCACGTCACCGACACACAAAACACTTTCAAACAAACAAATACATACCGGATGGACACAGACAAACACGTGTACAGACATTCGCCAAACAAACGACCGCCGCCGCCGCCGCCGCCGCCGCCGCCGTCGTCGTCTAGCGTCGCGCTTACTGTACTGCACTGGACACGCGTGCATCTTGAATGACGACATCGGT